>NC_051154.1:102969540-103188414 GCF_013339745.2 Dermacentor silvarum | reverse complement strand
GTTTGGCTGAAGCTGAAGCGCGTTTGATTACGCCCCGCATCTAGCGCAACTAAAGATAATAATCAAACTACAGTTCCGTCAAAGTATCACAGGACCATATACATATATTGTCACAGTATGTAATGTGGAAAGAAGAGGACATGGTGGTGCCCTGGGAGACGACAAAGAAGATTCTGGGTTTCACTTCTCTATGCAGCCATTAAAACCCATCTGTAAATACCGGTACGCTTCTTCCTTCCCGTAACATTATTGGTGGAGGTGCGGGGTACTCACTTGCGCAAAACGGAGCTCCGCAGCGGACGTAACCTGGCCGCCATGTCATCCGAAGGGGAGTCTTCAACCGCGGCCCCGTCGACGCCACCGACGGTCATCCTAACCCAGCCCCGCGACCCTGGCATGTTTTCTGGGATTGACAACGTTGACGTCGATGACTGGTTGGTAAATTACGAACGGGTCTGCGCCAACAACAGGTGGGATAACACGCTTATGCTGGCCAACGTAATATACTATACCTCAAAAAAATGGCACGGGTCTGGTTCGAGACAGACGAAGAAGAGATAACCAGTTGGGAGCAATGCAAACAAAAGCTTCGTGATTTGTTCGGCAAGCCCATCGGCCGCCAACGTGCTGCTCAGAAGGACCTTGGGACCCGTGCACAGACGTCCACTGAATCTTACGTGGCGTACATCCAGGACGTCTTGGCTCTTTGCCGCAAGGTGGATAAAAACATGACAGAGGCAGACAAGGTCAGTCATGTTTTAAAAGGCATAGCGGACGACGCGTTTAACCTTCTCGTGTATAAGAACATCACAACAGTCAATGAGATCATTAACGAATGTCGCCGCTTTGAAGAAGCGAAGAGCCGCCGCATAATACAGCAGTTCACGCGTCTACCCAACACCGCTGCTTCATCGACGTGTCAAGACCTTTGTCTTCCGCGTGAGCCCACCCCCTCTGAGAACGTCGTACGTATAGACCGGCGAGAAATTGAAGCAGCGTCTCCTGTCACACAAGTGACGCAGTGCTTTGACGATTCCCGGCCGCTCGTGTCCCTCATTCAATCGGTCGTTCGCCAAGAACTTTCCAATGTGGGTCTGCAATCCATCTGCTCCGCCAACCGTCCTGACTTCGCTTCGTCTGCTGCCTCTGCCCCTGTTCACCGGAACTAGTGCGGTCCTTACCCGAGCTATCGCAACCCGGCCGAATGACGCACACATGATGATCGACCCATCTGCTTCTAATGTGGACGTGTGGGCCGCATCTCTCACCACTGCCGAAGTTCTTGGCCGGCCCTCTCTCGACCAAGCTTTCCCGCCTACTGCCGCTCCCCACTGAATCCTCGCCCGCCTGCGCCCTCCACCGAGTTCGAAGATGCACCTGACAACGCTCGAGTCACTGTGACTAACCGCTCACCATCACCGCACAGTAGCCGCTGCCGTTCACCCCAGCTGCGTCGTTCCCCATCCCCTGCTTAACGTCGCCGCTCTCCGACGGGAAACTGACTGGGGCAGCTCCGGGAGGTGACGCTGCTCTAGCACCCCGGCCTGAAATTCCTCTGTTGACCCTGCCTTCTGGACGTCGATGTGGGTGGTTTGTCTGTAACAGCACTCATCGACATTGGGGCGCAAGTTTCCATCATGAGTGCTGACCTGCGAACGCGCCTGAAGAAAGTCCTTGCTCCTGCTCCAACTAGACTGCTACAGGTCGCCGACGGTGGAACTCCGGCTGTGCTCGGAATGTGTGCTGCACGTGTCAGTGTCGCGGGCCGCCACACGTCCGTTTTGTTTAGTGTGCTCGAACGCTGCCCCCACGATGTGATCCTCGGCTTCGACTTTTTGACCGCCCATTCTGCTCTGATTGACTGCTCAGCCGGTGTCGTCCAACTTGACCTACCCCTTCCCATTGACCTTCCTGCTCAAGCCCCAACTCAGCTTTGTTCTGCGGATTTTATTCGTCTTCTTCCCCAAGCAGCAACCTGCATCACCGTTTTCGCCTGTCCACCTGTTCCTGACGGAGCCTATGTCCTCACTCCCACGACTTCAGTCCTGCTTTCCCACAGTGTCTCCTTCCCACACACCGTCATTTCTGTAGCGGCCAATAAGACCTGTCTTCCAATCCTAAATTTCGGCCAGTACCCTCAGTGCCCTCGAGGGATGGCCCTTGCCACGTTGTCACCGTCCCGCGAGTGCCATATTTCAGCTCTATCTGTTGCGACATCTTCGACCAGTGCTCGTTCTGCGCCTTCTGCATCTGCTCCGGCCGACGACATTGCAAAGATGATTGCGCCGGACCTCGACCCCCAATAGGCCGTAGAGCTTCGTGACCTCCTCGAGTCCTACGCCGACATTTTCAACCTGAACGATCGCTCTTTGGGTCAAACTACGGTTGTGAAGCATCGTATAAATACCGGCGATGCGGCACCTGTTCGCCGACGCCCATACCGGGTGTCGCCCTCTGAGCGACAAGTTATCCAGAGAGAAGTTGACAAAATGCTTTCCAAAGGGATTATTGAATACTCTTCCAGTCCGTGGGCTTCCCCTGTTGTGCTCGTCAAAAAGAAGGACAACAGCTGGCGATTCTGCGTGGACTATCGTCATCTAAACCAGATCACCAAGAAAGATGTATACCCGCTTCCACGGATAGACGATGCTCTGGACTGTCTTCACGGTGCCACTTATTTTTCATCAATAGACCTTCGCTCCGGATATTGGCAAATTGCCGTGGATGAAATGGACCGTGAGAAGACCGCATTCGTTACACCTGACGGCCTCTATCAGTTTAGGGTAATGCCTTTCGGCTTGTGCAATGCCCCGGCGACCTTTGAACGTATGATGGACATGCTCTTGCGTGGATTGAAATGGTCCATCTGCTTGTGTTACTTGGATAACGTCATCGTATTCTCTCCAACTTTTGCGGCCCATCCTGAACAACTTTTATCTGTGCTTTCTGTTTTTCGCGCCGCTGGCCTGCAGCTCAACTCGTCCGAGTGCTACTTCGGTCATCGCCAAATAACCATGCTCGGTCATCTCGTCGATTCGTCAGGCATTCGCCCCGATTCCGCTAAAGTTCGTGCAGTGCAGAATTTCCCTGCACCAACCTCCTGCCAAAGATGTTCGCAACTTTATCGGTCTTTGCTCTTACTTCTGCCGGTTTGTGAAAAATTTCGCGCATGTTGCTCGTCCCCTGACTGACCTCCTCAAGAAAGACGTTCCTTTCTGCTGGGGCTCTGAACAAGCGACTTCTTTCTCGCGCCTCATCACGCTACTCACCACACCTCCTGTTCTTGCCCATTTTGACGCCTCCGCTCTGACAGAAATTCGCACTGACGCCAGTAGATACGGCATGCGGCGCAATTTTATCCCAATGCCAACGTGGGCACAACCGCGTTATCGCCTACGCCAGCCGCCTCCTCTCCCCGTCCGAGCGCAATTATTCGATTACTGAGCGGGAATGTCTCGCCCTCATTTGGGCTGTGGGCAAGTTCCGACCTTACATATATGGTCGACCATTTACGGTTACAACCGATCATCACGCCCTTTGTTGGCTTTCTTCCCTCAAGGATCCCACTGGACGCTTCGGTCGCTGGGCCCTACGCTTTCAGGAATACACATACACTGTGGTCTACAAGTCGGGTCGTTTACATCAGGACGCCGATTGCCTGTCTCGTCACCCCGTCGATGCACCGAACGACTTAGTGGATGCCGCACCGATCTGCGTTCTCTCGCTTTCCGCCTTGAAAGACATTGGGACTGAACAACGACGCGATGAATCGTTACGGCAGCTTATCGAACGCCTGCTCTTTGACCCGTCTGACTCATCCCTTCACATGTTCGTACTACAATATGACACCCTGTATCGCCGCAACGTGCACCCAGACGGGCCCGATCTGCTTATCGTCATTGCGTCTCATCTTCAGCAGACTGTACTCCAGCAACTGCACGACGTTCCCACTGCTGGACACCTTGGCGTCTCTCGGATTTTTCTGGCCCCGTCTCAACCGCTCCGTCCGTCGCTATGTCGCCGCGTGTGAGTCGTGTCAACGCCGAAAACGACCAGCTGTACATTCTGATGGTCTGCTGCAGTCTCTGGATATACCGACCGACCCTTTTTTCCGCGTTGGCGTTGATCGTCTCGGACCATTCCCTATATCAAACGACGGAAATAAGTGGATTGCCGTCGCTACGGACTATACCACCCGCTATGCCATTACAGGAGCCCTTCCCACCAGTTGCGCTACAGAGGTCGCTGACTTGTTGCTTCACGACGTTATCTTACACCACGGCGCACCTCGTCAACTTCTCACCGATCGCGGGTGATACTTTCTTACCAAAGTCATCGACGACTTACTTCGATCCTGTGCTAGTAAACACAAGCTCATTACAGCCTACCATCCTCAAACTAACGGTCTTACTGAACGCCTGAACCGGACAATAACTGACATGCTCGCGATGTATGCTTCTTCCGATCATTTCAACTGGGACACTGGTTTACCATTTGTCACGTTTGCGTACAATTCCTCGCGCCACGACACAGCTGGCTATTCGCCCTTCTACCTCCTATATGGCCGTGAACCAACCTTACCTTTGGAGACTCTTCTTTCGACCACACTCGACTCGCCGACAGAGTACGCTCGTGATGCCATAACCACAGCGACCCAGGCACGCCAGATTGCCCGTCTCCGTCTCTCTGCTTCACAGACACGTCAGAAGTGCCGTTACGATCAGCGCCACCGCGACGTTGAATACGAACAAGGTGCTCTTGTGCTAGTTTGGTCTCCATCTCGACGTGTCGGTCTTTCGGAGAAACTCATTTCGCGATACTACGGCCCTTATCGCATTCTCCGCCAGGCGACGCCTGTCACATATGAAGTGTCTCCACTGGATGCTACCGTGCCTTCACGTCTATCTGCCATCATCCACGTCAGCCGCCTCAAACCGTTCCTTTCTGGAACCAGTGAGTCGCACCAGTAAGGTGCTTCTTCCGACGGGGGTAATGTCACAGTATGTAATCTGGAAAGAAGAGGACATGGTTGGTGCCCTGGGAGACGACAAAGAAGATTCTGGGTATCGCTTCTCTACGCAGCCATTAAAACCCATCTGTAAATACCGGTACGCTTCTTCCTTCCCGTAACAATATCAAGACGCTAATATTCTAATGTTTCAGCATGTTGCTGTTTGTTTGTATTTGTATGTTTTCTCCTTGCTCATTTGGCCTGGCCGCCATTGTGGCCTCCCACCAGTGAGCGCACGTTCATCTCTCTACGAGGCCTTACTGGAGCGGCTGTCGCCCTCTGTCCATGTGAATGTAGCGGCGTTTTTCTCGCGTGTTAGTGAGCGCGCAAAATTGGTGCCTGTCTGGCGTTCTCTAATGAACCCAACATTTGCTGTAATTTAGGAACCACTCCCTCTAATACGTCAAAAATACAAAAAGAAAGAAAAGAAGAAAAAGAAAGCGCGGTGGCCAAACATTCAGATGCAGTGTACAAGTAAGTCTGATTACGAAGCATCTTTCTCGCCCTGCAGATTAGTTATTCGACCTGCTCTACGCTTTGAATCTGTCGGTCGTCGAGATTTTACAGTTTCTAGCGTGCGCCCACGTGCGACCTTCAGTGTGCCCCTGCTGTTAGTGGGTGTCGCGTTTCAGGAGAATATAAAACAAACGCGAATATAGGGAGCATTGATACACAAGGAAATAATAAAAAAATATATTGGGTACAAATATACATTCAATCACCGTAATGCATCCGCTTTTAGTTTTTGTGCAGGTACACAAGTCTATGTTTTATACCACAGCCTAAAATGCCTGCAGCGGTAGCGGGGGGCTTTCCATCACATTGAACCGTAGTGATAATTCATGCCACAGCATCGTTTGCCACAATATTCTCCGATGTATGTTCACTGTTTCTGTGGCTTCCTTTTAGATTATAATGGCACGTATACGGTAGAGATCAGTGATGAATGAATTGCTGCTGTCTCTCTTGAGCATACCCTCGTGCAATATTTAAATTTCTTGTTTACATTGCGAAACCAAAGATCCCCACTGGTGTCAATAAAATATTAATTTAGTCCAACCTGCCTCATTCCCTCGGCCGCATAACATATCGTATAGGTTAGTCCCGGCTAAAAACACCACATCATGATCGCAGTACGACACAATAATAAGTAAACTTCGAATCCATACAGTAGGTCCCCTAAGCCACGAATTCCAACTCGTTTAGAGGTTACAATCTAAGAGTTACAAGACATTTGGCGTTGCAGTAACCTTTAAAATATACGCTTCAGCACATGTAACCTCTAGCCACGACGGAAATTCACGAAAACACAAAGATCAAATTTTTTTGGTCACCGAGTAACCTTTATGTTATAAGTTACTCGCAATTATAGGTTAACATAAACGTTACCGTGCTAAGAGTGTACGAACGCGTCCCGCGAGCTTCATGGGTGACGGCGGCGCGGACTTAGCGGACGCTTGCAAGGAAGCGCGCCGAGTCCCGTGCTTTGTCTCAACGCAGCGTCTCAAAGCCGGGGAGATCATGGAGCATATAGTGTCCCTGTATAGGGACACTAATCGAGCGATCACCTTGTCGCCACGAGCCTCGGCTAGGCGCCACATGTGCGCCTAACCTGTGTAGTTGATATATAGATTCACTATGGAGGTGCATGGCGCGCGTTACACCGTTATACACTGCAGACCAGTTTCGCAATTCGCTACTGCTGTCGCAGGTACAGGCCAGCCCGAACAATACTCGAACGTAAAAATAGTCTGAACTGTATATATTTCTCTCTCCAGATGGGCCCGTGTACGAGACACTGGTGTGACACATACGCTGAGTTTGGGGACAAAAGGGATTTTGTTTAGCAGCCTATACTGCGCCAACATGCTGTGAGGTGTTCTGATTTGCTTCTTACACGGCTTCTTATGCCTACGCCGCTTCATATGAAAAACAAAATGTTGCCTTAATGAAAAACTGGAGATGTTTGCTTGATGGCTAGCCTGTCATGTTACTCTAGATGTATTTGCACTCTAAGAAAAGTGCCAGGGAAAACGAGAGTAACTGCACAATTAGTCCTAAAACGGGCGCATTTCTCCAACAAAGGACTAAGTGCTGGAGTATGCGTTCCATGTGCAAATTTCGCAGGGTAGGTGTTTAGTCCCCCCATCGGAAAGAGAGCAACAGGAGGAGGATTATTTCCGACGCACGCCGCTATTTTACCCTGTGTCGTCCAGTGAAGCGGCAGAAACGGTATTGTCTATATAAATCCAGGAATGTAAATAATTGAAGTTTATGCCTTGTCTATTCAACTAGATTCAGGGCAGCCATTTTATCACTTCGTGGAAAAATTCTGTGCAATTTAGCAGGCGGAATATGTCGAGCCACGCACTCCATGTGCATGGTGAAAAAAGAAATCAGTCACAGCGAACGCACAAACACAGCCGACAAGATCATATATGCGTTTTAATACCATTCACCGAGTTACTTAATGTCCCGTTGCCTCACGAAAGGAATTGAAGCGCCTTCCTTCTTTCCGTTGCTAGCTATCCGAGAGTAATCGTTCCATCGAACTTCTCGTACTTAACCCAGCTTTTCACGATCTGCGGGTCGCGAGACACGCAGAATTTAGCGTTGTGTCAGATCACCTTCGGGATCATGCGGTGGCTTGTATGATCGAATAAAGCGAGAGAAGATGGGCGCAGTGCTTACGAACATAAAGAAAGAAACAAACAAAGATTTGACCGTATGTAATGTATGTAAGCGAGACTTAGATGTCCAAATCCCAGCATTCTTTTGAGAAACTGCTATGTAATACACAAGCCCGCAAGCTGGGGTCCAGTAGTCATGTGTAACTGATATGCATTTTTCTTCGTGTGGCTCTTTCCAGTCCAGCTGATTTGCTCCTACTGGATTCATCGTGCAGTAAATAATGTATATCAGCGTTATGTTTAATAGCAAAAGGGATCGCGTCACGATCCCGAAAGCAGAAGCAAACTAGAAAGGAGAAAGGGGGCGGGGATAACTTATATAGCGATATTTTGGTTATTTATGAACAGATACCGTGAGTCCCGAGAGAGGGGAAATTGGGGTAAATCGATATCTCATTTGCAATACCTGTATATGTTGTCTATTCCATTCTGAATGTATGTCTCTTACTGGCGTTTCTTCGTTGTTGTTTCTTTTTTTTTCTTTTTTTTTACGTTTCTTCAAAGAATTTCGAAGCACAACCTCCTGTTACATCACTAATAGCAAGTTATACAGTATATAGCTTCAAGTGACTTGTAACAAATTCTTCCAATACTTTCCTTAGTGCAGGCTGTAATGATGAGTTTCTTCTCTCTTCTTTTTTTTTTTCATCCTTGAAGGAAACTAAAAGCGAGCTAAATGCCTGCCCCACTCTTATAGGCTCAACCCGCCGTGTTTGCTTAGCGGCTGTGGTGTTCGGCTGCTAAGCACGAGGTCACGGGATCGAATCCCGGTCACGGCGGTCGTATTTCGATGGGGGCGAAATGCGAAAACACACGTGTTTCGCATTTCACACATTTAGGTGCACGTGAAAGATTATTCCGGAGTCCCCCACTACGACGTGCGTCATAATCAGATCGTGGTTTTGGTATGTAAAACTCCATAATTTTATTTATTTTTTTAAATTTTTTTATAGGTTCAAGCAAACTTAAAAAATATATGAGGACGCGCTTTGCCGGGCGGAAGTATTTATCGTGCGTTATTTGTGGCTAAAACTCTCTGTTTTACAAGTGAAATACCGAAACGAAGAAGCTCGAAATGCGGCGCAAAAGTAAAAACGACAAAGTAAAGGGACATGCCGCTGCATTGCTATGCCGCAGTACCAGTATGCGATTATACCGAGGCTATACGGACTCCTGTCATGACGACGGATCAGGTTGACCGAAAGCGGTATGCACCCCGCTCTCAAGACAGTTCCAGAGAGAGCGCCGCCGCACCGCAGAATCGGTACTTCGCGCAGGAGCAACTTGTGACGTATATACCGCCTTCCGGCGACGACCGCGAGGTGTACTACCACGCAGCGCCGCGCGCGGTTGCACGCGCGGAGCTCCGACGAGAGAGCAGGGGTAGGAGACAGAAATGGCGAGGAACTGCAAGTACCTTGCATGCTAACTCGACAAGGGCTACACGCGCGCTGTAATTAACCTAACGCCGTAACGGCGCTCTCCGCCCGCTTCTTTGCGTTTCTCCCGAGCTCCTTTTTCCAGGCTGTCAGCTCCAACCTGGTGTCCGCGCGACGCGCGCGCTCACAAAGCGCACGCGATTACAGCAGAAAAATTCGTAAGGCACACTCGGCAATGAAAGCAGGAAGGGAGGGAGAGACGCGTGTGACACGGTGGCGTTAATTTGATTTGGAGAAGAAAAAGCTCTCGTGCCGCACCGCCGCTAGAGGCTGATTCGCTGCGGCTGCCCGGTGTAATCACATGCTTTGTCGCTTTGCGGCCGTTTTAATGGTGTGCGATTAGTCCTGTTTACCAGTAGATGGAGCCCCGCTCTGCTGGAAGATGCGCCGGCGAAAAAAAAAAGAAGAAATGTAGAAGAAAGTGAACAATTACGAATCACGGTCGTTAGAGGAGCCGGGTTCCGCGGCGTGCCGTAATGAGGGCCAGTCGGCAAATGGCCGCCAATTTGCAGGTTCCTCCCGGCCGAGAGCGCCCGGCGCTCCTCTGCTTCCGCGGCCCCTTCTTCCCGAGCCGCTGCGCGAAGCGCGTCGCTGCTGCTGCCGGTGGTGCTGCCAGAGCGCGAGCAAGGAGAGAGCCACTCACTGATGCCTGCGGCAGGTTTCACTCTCTGTCGACGCCGGTGCACCTAGCTAAACTGTCGCCGCTACTTCTTCAGCGGCCGTCTCCTGGGATGGCGCACTTTCAAACTGGGTAGGATGCGTCCAGACATGCAGGACGCACGGTGCACTTCATCTCGGTGGTCGGAGTACGCGGTGCTCTTTCTTGCCAAGGCGACAGGTTTCGTAGAGTTCCTGCGCACCTTTGCAAGATCCAGCTGCGCGGCGCCGTCGTGAGGACTGAATTATATATAGTGAGCATGCGCTGCGCGGGCAGCACAGCACGGTGGCAGTGAAAACGCGTGCTCCTGCACGCGCTTGTACCTGTCCTAAGAGCGCGTCTCACGGGCCTGCAGCCGGATTCAGTTTTATTGCGACGGCAATTATATGGACACTCCAGGCGCATTTCTGCCATCGTCATCACCGTCGACGTCGCCGTTATCCGTATAAAGTCCAAGGGCGATAACATCATCACCGCGCGCGGTATGCTGTATGCGCGAGTGAAAGCGTGCGAGGGTGAGCCGATGATGGTGGCTCAACCTTGCGCGCGCAAGGACGGAAAGCGGGGAGTAAGCGCGCTGTCTTCCATCGTGCGCGAGGCACCGGGGGAGGGGAGGAAAGGGGGGGGGTCTATTCCGTGGCCGCTGCGTATCGTGCGGCCGCGCGGACCCTATCTTGAAAGCGATCTTTGATGGGGACAGAGTTCGCCGAGTGCGGATAGCTTCGTGTGCGCTGTGTTCTCGCCGCTTAGTTGGCGTTGAAGCGAGAGGCAGCATGAAGGTCAATTCGGTCGCTGCTGTTACCGCACTTCCTGACTCCAGCGTTTTGACAGCGAGCGTGCGCGGTCATCGAGTGAGATGTGTTCATGTTTGCTTGTGCTCGCATGACACCACGTTTGTTAATTTAATTAGTAAGCGAATGTTAACTGATTTGCTATCGCAATCGATGCTTCGCCTTTCGGGCGAAACTGCGTCTTTTTTTTTTTTTTCATAAAGCGCACCTGCGATTTCTGAAGGCTACCAGACTGAGCGACCGTTCGTGATACAGCGCTGATAATTTTCGCTACGGTCAGCGATATTGATAGCAGACTGTCTCCCCTTCTGTTAAATATTTTCATCCCCTTCCTCCAGTGCACGGTATAGTAAACCAGGCTTAGACCTGGTTACCTTCCCTGCCTTTCATTTATCGTTCGCTCTCTCTCTCTCTCCGTCATTCGTAAGAACTGTTTGTCAATTGCCCACCGCCTTAATCATATGTCGCAGGTGCCAACCAACAACACTACTGGCTGACACCTGATCTTCTGAACAAATTTAGCGTAAGAACGCGCGCACGCGTGTGTGAGAGAGTGTGCGTGCGTGAGAAGCTACCTAAAAAATACCTTGTGCCACTGATTGGGCGCAACTATAATCAAGGTTTTCTCGTTTCCTTCCGACAAAGAGTAGACAAAATGACACTTATAATTGAACGGCTTGAAATTCTCTTCTCCTGGACAGAGCGTGGGCATAAGAAAGACGAAGGTATGCGGTCAGGCTGCCGGACGCGTTGCCTTGCGACAAATGAGCGAAGCACAGTCGAGCGCCGCTCTCGCTGACACGGTGTCAGCGGAACGGGAATTAATGGGGCAGCTCTGAATATTCGAAATTCCGCGAGAAGCCTTCGGCACAGCGCACTGCCGCAGACATCCCAGCGCCCTGCACTGTGGTAAAGCTAGCCCAAACACACAATTTCATTTCATTGTTTTCTTTCTCGGTTTTTTTTTTTTTTCTTTTCTTTTTTTTTTTTTTTTGGATTGGCTGATTGCAGGACACAACTCTTCTCCGTCGCAATAATACTTGCAGCGGGATCCGTGACAAAAGAATAACACTAGTTATGCCGTTCAAATTGTTAAATTTCCTTGTAATCAATAAAACAGAAAAGGGCATCTATCGAACAATTACAGTAACAAAACCTTTTGATCTGGCAACAGTGCAGCAAGTCGCAATGTTTATAGATATGCGGCTGGAGACGAGGGCATCCATCCTGTAATAATTGGACCCTGATTTATTTGTTTATTTATTTGGATGTCGAATTAATCAATCAAGGCAGCGCCTGGGTTATGAGAGACAGCGGATGGCAACGCTCCGGATTCATTTCGATCACTTATCTAAATGCAGGGGCGTTTTTGCACACCACTTCCCACGCATAATCATTTTCTTTTAATGCGCTAGCATTCTTACAGTACCTCACGCAGTTTTCGGGGCTGATCTACCTATGCTTGTACCTGACCGTTTTTCCGCCTATACCTGGGTCACTGGGTAGCCCATGGTCGAATTAGTAGCGCATCGTGCTGCTAGTGCTGACCGAACATGATTCGAAACCAACTGTTGGACCAACTTGGGTCTCTGAGTATGTGTACGTATACGTGCCACTCCTCAACGAACCTCTTTCCCGCCGACACGTGTCGCTGTAGATTCGGGACTGGGTACGTACAGCTCTTCAATGAAACTCTTTGACACCGGCTTGCGGAGCACTGGGCATGTGCCAGTCAGTCTGTGCCGGGCCTCGATGAACCTCATTGATGCCAACTTGGGTCACTGGGTATCTGCCAGTAGGTATGTGCCGCTCTACAATGACAAAGAGGATTCTTTAAATTTCTCCGATGCCGGGCGCGGAATCGAACCCACGTCACACGGGTTCCTCAAAGACAGGAACCCGATGCTTTAGCAGGCTGCGCCACAATTGCACTGGGTAAGTGCCGCTTTTCAATGAACGCCTTTCACGCCAACGCTTTAGCGAGCTGCGCCATGAATGCACTGGGTATGTGCCGCTCTTGAAAGAACCTCTCGCCAAATTGGGTCGCCGAGTATGTGACACTGGGTGCGCGGCGTTCGAGGGAACAATTTTCAGTGTTCGCAGGGCACCGGCGCGCCACGCTTGTCGTCTCGGTGGGCTCGCGCGGACTTCTCGGCAGTGCCACTAGATCGCGCAGCGTGACCAGAAAGAAGCTCGAGAGAGAGGAGCACGGTTGCCGCGTGACGCGTTTCTCGGCGTTCGCACGCTGCAGCCCGCCGTGCATTTCTGAGGCCACGCGCAGGCTTTGCGGCGGCTCCGCTAGATGGCGCCGAGTGTTCTTATAGGTAAGCGCGAAAGAGGAGTCCCGCTGCAGTACACGCCTCATGCGTAACTCGTTTCGACGGTGGCAATACGTTGTGTCGCTTGATTGATTCAATGCTAAACGCATTACCATCGGCAGTCATCGTGAGATGGGTTCTGCCGATTTTTTTAAGGCACACCGAACAAGTTGTAGTACATCTTGGTAGTTTGACGACATGAAAAATCTCGTGGCACTGGATGGCTGCGCTTAGTCCCATGGGACATATGGCCTGCTTCGGAACCTCAATTACGGCTAAGGCATTACATTACATTGATTTCATCAGATTATATTCATTAGGGCTTGTAGTAATATGTTTTTTGCTAAACTTGGATATGCATGGGCCGTATGACGACGAGGCATCCTCCCACGCTTGGTGGCCGATATACCGGCGATTGAGGGCGTGCTTTTGTGCGAGCCAGTGACGAAAGGCAAAAAGAATATAAGATGACCAGAGTGGTCTCATAAAGGCCCCTCATGTGCCGTTGGAATGTCCCATTTATTTATTTATTTATTTATTTATTTATTTATTTATTTATTTATTTATTTATTTATTTATTTGCCGGTTTGCGATACACCCGAGAAGTGCAACGAATTAGCTGGAAGTTTGCTCCATCCGGCCTTTCCATCTCGATCCCGCTCCAACTCCCATCATGCCTCGGATTAAGACTGTTTACCTGCATAGCATTAAAATACACAAACTGCAGAGGTCGTGACCGCCACTCGAAATTGCCCGGAAAGTACTATATAATAACATGACAATAATAACATGGCAACAACAAGACGAACAGTGTTAGCGGAAATTTAACAATAATGATATGTGCTGAGCGACCACCGAAGAGATAAGTGGGGACAGATAAGAGAGAGGTCTTCAACAATCAATTAACGGGCTGCTTTAATTACACAGCGAGAACACAAAACGAGGCAACAGCATTGTTGCCACTTGCTCGAAGTTTGTTCCGTTGCAGGCTGACAAAACGCGTACAGCCAAGGAGCCTTCGCGCTGGCCGTTTAATTTGGTGGCTTGGTTAGGTGCCGTAGATATAAACGAGTCAATACGAGATGATGTGTTTGTGTTTACCTTAAGCTGGAAATCCTTGCGCTGCTGCTCCTGGGTTCGTAGTAAGAACGCGAAAAGCTCTTGCTCTGTGTTATAGCTGGAGATGTGATACCGATTGGCGACCGAATGACCTCGCCAGCCACTTTGGCGACTCAGTTTCTTGGGAAAAAATGAAATGAATCGTCAACCGCGTCGTTATATCTTGTTCATCCTGCGTGATCTGCGAAGAACACCGGATCAATACAGTAGTATGACGACTCAGAAGGGACCTAAATGAATAAATAAACGGGGCACATCCGTCTCATTCTGGCATAAGCGGAGAATAGCATCACCTGACATAAGCAGGTGATGCTATTACAGCACAGCACCGTTCAACGTTCGCCTAGCGCACGCGGATAACATAGGAGTATAAGCGCTGGCTTACGCCGCGTTCGGAAGAAGGCTGAGAGAGAAAGGAAGAGAGAGCTAAACGTTCAGAAAAGGCGAAGGAGGTCGGTCGGAGGAGCGTGACTCGTCCGGAGGGGAGATTAGCGCTGCCTTACAGAATTCGAGCGCATCAGCAAATACGAGCAGGAACGGAGGGACTTCCTCCACAAAGTATCGCGCGCTCGCACGGTAGCGAGCGCCGCGTACTTCAAGGTCGCAATCGCGCCCCGGTCGCGAGTCCAGTGCGCCGTGACCTCGACCCGCGTGCTGCAGCCAAAGGCGAGCCAGCGGCCGCGCACTGCATCCCGCGCGACTCGGACGCGCGAGTCGCTCCTCGTCGGAGGCGCTGTGCAAAGGGGCCAAGTGTGTCGGCAAAATATTGACACGACCGGCGCCTCGCGGGCAGCCAAGGGGGCGAGAGTAAACGCCAGTGTAAACAAATCAAGCCGAGCGCTCTCCTCCGCGCAAACGCGTATTTTAGGGGGATCCCCCGACCGGCTATTTCCGGCCAGTGGCTCCGCCGCCGCCGACGCCGCGCTGGGCTTTCTACGCTGCTTTTTAAAACGCGATTTCTGGCGCCCGAATTTCTTGCTTCTCTGTTTGAGTAGCGTGCTCCTAGCGTGCGCGCTTTCTTCGCCTGAAGAGGCCGGTTCGGGGCCTCCTACTGGCGCACGCGCCGGCGGCCGCGTGGTCTCTATTTGGGTGGCCCTCGCATACGCTATTATCCGCGCCGGCGCAGTGCATGCTATACGGGCGAGAGGCGTGCGAAACACTTGCAAGATGTGAAACGGGGCGGCGATGACGCGAGTCGCTCGGCCTCAACGTCATTAGCTGCGTAGCACCGGTGCTGGCAGGTCTGCGTTGCAAAACGCTGTTTAGATATTAAATATGAAGTTACATCATGGAATTCGTAGAGCTTCAGCCAATGTCGGGTATAACGTTACAAATCGAAATAGATGCTGTGGCATACATTGGGAAATTGTATATTTTCCACGGTTAAATTTTAAGGGTGTGCGAATAGCGATTTTTGAGACCGAATCGAATATGAATCGAATGGTGCCAGAAGCGAATGGAATCGAATCGAATAGCGAATACTTTTCGAATAGTGAACAGCTGTTTTCACAATCATTATAAAACGTTGTTCACATCCCAGTATTCTTAAAGTTAATAAACTTTAAAAACATTGCTGTTATTAAATAGTACGTTATGAAGCGTTGTTTATTAAAAGCACAAATAGAGCGTTAGAATCAAACAAGTAGTTTCTTCGCATGCAGAGGGCTCGTCAGAGAGTGCAAATGATCGCTGTACAGCCTGTAAAGTATGGCTGCCGAAGTGGCGTAGCCTGCTCCACTACGCAAGTTACCATGTTTTATGTCTGCACTATGCCCGCGGGGGTGAAAATTTACCGTACTTTTGCTCCAACTTTATGCTTATTGCGGCGCAGTGGACGTTTTAAAATATTCGGAAAGTATTCGAAAAATATTCGCATTTACAAATGACTATTCGATTTGTTATTCGAAAGTTCCGAATATTCGCACACCCCTATTAACTTTCAGCCTACGTACAATCTTGGGACTGCTGAATGATCGAAGGTTAATGCTGAGAGACCGGAGAACACTACTTTATGTATCAGGACGATATTTTGGCATGACACCGTTAATTTGCAAATTGTGCAATAACAATGTGGGGAGATCCTGGAGGTGGTGTTATAAAGTGGGAGTCAACACTAAAGACGGTGCAATTAACAGTGGTACGCTCCCGGAGCGTGGGTCATGTGGCGGGAGACCGTTTTGCCGGACAGGATCATAATCGCTCGTAATTTTGTTTCCTTTATTTTTTTTTATAGTGCCAAGCTCCAGCTTTAGCGCTTATCCGCTTGAGATCCTGCCACACGGCTATCTGCGTATGGAGACAATACATCCGCCGGAAATAACGAGCATCCCTCGCTGACAGTACTCTTAAAGTGAAGCTCTCTTTGTGAATTAATACAAACCCCTCCACGCTTTGCTAACCGTGGCTGCTGTCTTACCGAACAGCTTACACGCAGGAAAGGTATTACGTGCCTTTTGGTGGAATGGAACCTCGGCTTCCCAGCACAACAGCCCGGTGCTCCAACCATGAGGCCACAATCGCACGCATACGGTCCACCTCCTTACTGGCACACAAGCACGTGGGGGAGTTCCTCAACGCTGCATTTAAGAATTGTACCAGCGAGGCCTTGGACTGAGGGCCTCCGCCGACTCCATCGTTGACTTTAAACAGAGTGTTTATCTTTCTCTCTGTCGTGTCAATGCCAACTAGTTTTGAACCGCACGTGCCATCGCGCAAGAGCTTTGTGGCGTCCGAAGGTTTAGATTCTGCGCTAGGTGGTGGGCGCTGTGTCGCGCTGATTCGTCACCGTGGCTGACGGTTTGCCATTCGCCGCTGAAGCTCGCCGCGTTGTCAAAAGGCGCCGTTCCGTCTTGCCGGGTCACCAAAGCTTCGCTTACACCAGATCGCACAGTGCATTGGCTCTACATGACGTTTTCTTCGTTAGGTCAAGCACATTGAGAAAGTAGGCCTCCCTATGGAGCCGGCTATACAAAAATCTCAAATGCACTACTCAGAAAAGAAAAAAAAAGTTAACAGAAAGCAAGACGAAAATAACAACTCACGCTACGCACACTGACACAAATCACAAGCATGCAAGTATTGTAACCGCTGGCACCGGCACCGGAAACACGGTCTATGGCATAGCCACCACATCACATAGCACATAGAGAATCCCACACAACTCACATCTTCAGCTTCTACGACAACCCCGACGCTTCAGTTGAGCATATTCTTATGGAATGCGCACGATGACCAAGAGCGAGTTCGCCTGCGAGACCACTTGGACCTTCTTGACGGATGCTTTCTATCAGTGGGCAAAGTGCTTGGACCGTGGTCATGGATTTCCTTGCATTTGCCCTAAGTGTGGAAACAACAAACGAAGGAATCGTTTCGCTCAGTCCAGAAGCACTGCAGAACAAACACTCAGTTTCACATCTTTGCGATGAACCTGCTGAGGCGTCGCGGTAGCCCATTGGCTACGGCGGTGCGCTGCTGAGCAGGTTCGATGCCGGCCGCAGCGGTGTAGCACTCCGATGGGGGCGGAAGACCAAAACGCTCGCGTGCATTGGGTGCATGGTAAACAGCATCAGGTGGCAAAAGCTAATCCGGTGCCCCCCACTGCGGCGTGCCACACTAATCAGATCATGCTTTTGGCACGTGAAACCCCGCAATTTATATTGCTGAGGCGGCTCACCTGGCTCCCGGGAAGAAACAAAGCATGAAACATGAAAAACTCCCGATACAGATTTCTCTTGCTCAATACGTGCTACATAAAAGTGCTTTCCCGAGCGTGAAAGAAGCCCGCGAATACACTCAAAGTGCCTGGAGTGGCCAGTCGCACGGTAATTTTGCGTGTTTTAGCGGGCTTCTTCAATTCACGCTCAGAGAAACACTTCTATGTAGAAGGTATTGAGCAACAGAAACTTGTGTGGGGAGTTGTTCATGTTGATCTACAATTTTCTCATTGACACTTTTCATCTAATAATAATATTTAAGAAACTTTTTGAGGAAAACGCTGTTTTATGCATTGAAGCACTCAGTTAACTGCATGGAACGCCCATGCATTTCGTCGGACACTTTGAAAATTAATGTCTCGAAACTGGTTCAGTCCTAAGAATTCTTTCCAAGTGGATACGTCTTGCGAACACAGCGTCTATAATTCTTAGATTAAACGATGTGCCGTAAAATAATTAATTAAAAAGTTAATTAGCGTAATTATGTTAATTATTCAACTGGTCGTTTTGATTTCTCGTGGAAGTAATGGCCGCCTCATCGAGTAGTTAATACCAAGGATTATAATTGTGCTATCTGCCACAGGCAATTTTTAAAAAATTAGTGCAGCTAAAATGAAACACCCTCTATATACCCGTATATACATAGACACACATATAAGTTCGGTGGACGGCTTGGATGCAACCCTACTTTAGGCAGTTATTTATTGTAACGTGTGAGATTCTCATTGAAGAATAAGCAGTGAAGCGCGCCCCGCTCAACCAAACAAGACGGGGTATTACGGGTGTTTAACCAGCTTTGCTTCGCGCCAACGCAATACACCTGAACCAGAAATGATGGAACGAAGCCCTTTCGACTCGGCAGGCGGCGCACAGCAGAACTGTCTTAGCAGGTGTCAGCAGATCGCGATTTTAAGAATATTATTAGACAATGGGAGACATCATTGACGAACGAAAAGCTTTGCGAGTTTTCGGCCCCTTAGTGAGCCAAGCGAGCGGACGTCATATCGACTTCCTTTACCTGGCTCGCATAAATAACGATCCCGAGTTTCACCTATGTGAATGTTTCGTCGTTGAAAGGCGACCATGCCTTCTTTACCTAAATCGAAACTTTTTTTAGTAAGACCAAGTCAAGAACTTTCTATCTCCTGACAACGAGTTGGAGCACAGTGTACATAGATAACATTGCGGTTGAGTCAGTGGCAAAGTAATATAAAAAAATTAATAAATCGCATACTCAGATGCTAACAGCAAAACAAGTGGTTACTACTGAGTAACTGGCTGGCTACAGCAATGCTTGCAAATCACAGGCATAAGTCGGCTGAGATAACCACCAGATGAAGTTGTTTTCAACCACCAGGGGTTGTGGATATAGTGACGAGCCGTCTACCATGATGAACTCCGCATGCGCAGCACAAGGCAACGCCAGGCAAATACAGCATGAGCGGTACAGTGCTGTGGAAGGGGTGTTAGAGATAGCTGAAAGGCAGATACAACTGATCCTGGAACGAAGTCGCACGCTCACTGTCTATGGGAATCCTGTCAAAATTGAATTATGGTGTTTTACGTGCCAAAACCACGATCTGATTATGAGGCACGCCGTAGTGGGGGACTCCGGAAATTTGGACCACCTGGGGTTCTTTAACGTGCACCTAAATCTAAGTACACGGGTGTTTTCGCAATTCGCCCCCATCAAAATGCGGCCGCCGTGGCCGGGATAGGGAATCCTGTCAACAGCAATACAAGTGGTCAATATATAGAGACATACCGGGGTGTAGTAGCTGGTTGCGATATGCAGATTTTTTTTTCTCACTCTCTTCTTCGCACCTTGCAATCATGATACTTACAACGTTTTCGGAAGCTATTCTGATGATCGCAGCGTTTCCATTTGGCTACCTATTATAAAAACCACGCAGCTGACTCTGAGTTTACGCATTGTGACTTTTAGTCTGATAAACCTCTCGCAGCCTGTAGCGCAGTACTGGGCACACGCTGAGGTCTACGCTCTTCAGCGTACGCTCTCGGCCGTTTCCTCAACTGTCACCGAACGCTTAGATTGATGGTCAGTCCGCGTGTCGCATTGGCGGGTCGAGATTGCGTCCCGCGTTGCGTTTTATCTCGCTTTCTTCTGCGGTTTGCCACCGGTCGCTGTCTTTGCCTACGGCCGGCCCCTTTCAGGCACCGTTCTTCACGCTATAGCTCGGAAAGAAAAAAACAGAAAGAAAAGCTTATTCAACAAGAGAAATGACTAAAGCGAGAAAGTGGCACGAGAAGTGAAGATTCGTCAGAAGGCATCGTTTGTTTCAAGCTGTATCGCAGGGCGCGCGTCGCGTCCCGCATAGTCAAGAAGCATCATGGCGCGCGGTCGTTTCAGATTCGCGTTGCTCTTAGTTCCCGCTGCAAGGCGTGCGAAGGTCTTGCGCTTGCCTGTTTGTTTCTGAGCGCTAACGCCGGCCCCTCGATGGCATTTTGAAGGCCCTATACGTGCCGCCTAGGCACTATTGCCGCTGCTATCGGCTGCCTCCCGCGGTCACGGCGCGCTTGCTGGGTGCACACGGCCGTCTTTTGAACGCGCTCGCGAATGGACGTATCGTATGCAACGTTCGTCTCGACGAAACTGGCCACCCCGCTTGTAACGGCATGACTATAACAAGCAACAAGCGGCGTCAAGCAATAAATAACATAGCGGGTAAACGATCTCGAATCTTATGGTTGCGTTTGACCTCGTCAGCACGTTTGAGGCAAGGACCAGTGTCGCGATGAAGCGTAAAGCCCTAGCTAACAGACTCTGACGCGGTCTTAATCTAGCCGTGGTATTTTTGTTGTCTGTACAATCTCTTCAACGGAGCGAAAACAGACATCAGGGAGTTCTAGAACGCCGAGTGATAGTGAAAGCCAAAGAGTGGTAGCTCGGCATCTTTTTTTTTTTTTTTTTTTCGGTTAAGTACAGCAGACGCGTCAAGAACGGTCTTGTCTGCTCTCGCACTGCTCAAAACGAGCAAAGATTAGCGCAGTGCGACAGGCGTGGGGCGCCGTATACCAAAGCTTAACATACGGCCACAAGCCAGGCTCAAAAATAGCTAACCTTGGTGCCGCTCGGACCGCATGCAGGAGCAGGCTTTGGTTAGGGAGGCCGCTTTCCCCCTTAAAGTTTGCTTCACCTCGCCTTTTATTTTTCTCGCCCACTGGAGGCGTCGTCGTCATTGCCCGTGTTTATAATAGTGCTCGTGCGGGCGCGTTCCTTGGCGTTTCAGCTCGCCGCGGCAGCCTCCCTCCGACTCTTTTACTGCCGTCGTGCGTTGTAGCTCCTAACTGGTCCTTCTTCATCGCGCCCAGCCGGTATATTTATTCAGCCGCCCCTGAGCACCTAACTCTCATCTTCACTCGGCAGCGCGTGGCTTTTGCCGCGCCGCTCTCTCTCGGCGGGAAGGGGCGAACAAAAAAGATGCAGCCGGGCTGAGAAGCTGATGGGAAGCCGGACGCCGCCGAGAACGCCTGTGTGCGCTACCGAGAAAAGGAGTTGTTGCTATTTCGGTGACCTTCCCTGCGGGCGGTTCGTCGGCCACGACGCCGTATTCCGACTACGAACCGCGCTATGACACGCGCTTCGCGAACTGACGGCTCTCGAGCAGCATGGGCCGACATCTCCGCTCTCCGTGCGCCGCGTTCTTCTTTTGGCGATGGTTGATGATGATGATGATCATGATATATGTTGTTTTATGGCGCAAGGGCCAGCTATGGCCAAAGAGCGCCAAGACGTGGTGGCGACGGTTCTGCAGATGGAAACCTGCAGAGAGAAACTGTGTCCCCAAGAGCTTGCTATTTCAATCATGTCTACAACATTTCGAATCACGCGCTGCTCCGTTCGATGAAATATTATAGCTCGAAATTTTGACAAAAAAAAAGAAAAAAAATGAGGATGGAGAGCGTTTCGGCATCTTCAGTAGGTGCCTGCTGTGATATCTTAGATGGGGTTCAGCCCTGGAACACTTCAGAAAGAACGCAGTACAACATACCGTTTGTCCCAGGGAACGGTATATGTTGTATTATCAAGTCGTTATTACGACTTGATATTACGAACGGTATTAGTCAAGTCGTTCATCGAAAAAAATATTTAAAAAACAAGGTGTAAGAGTAAATTATATAACCTACGGTGTTTAGTGGTCAGCGTTCTGACAACCTAACATCGTATAGTCTTAAAGTCGTATCTTGCACTGCGTTTTTGAAAGAAAATGTTTCATTGACAGCTTGGCTAACGTTAGCTGGGACACCTTATATAATAACGATTACCGTTGGTCGAACGTAGACATAACGATACATTTACGACGCATCACAGTTAAAGCATTCAGCTTCAGGCGGTTCGAAACGCGAATAATAAAAGTAAATATACATGCAAAGGAAATGATTATGCGCAAACTAAACACGGACACAGTAATAGACACGGACGAGCGCAAACTTTCAACTGACTTTATTTTTTCTACGTTGTCAATATGTACTCTCAATGACGTATATATGTACAACAGCGGTGATCACATGACACACTTCAAAGATTACAATATGCCGCGCAAGAACATCATCTCAGTTTCCTTTAAAGAAATTGAAGTATCACTTATACAGCCATCTCCTTTTGACGAAATATAAAAAGCTTCCAACAGTTCACGGGCAATGGTATCCCGGCTTTTGCCCAAAAACTTGATGCCTCGGAAATTCGATTTACACATGCAATGACGGACGTGCGCAGGTAAATGCGCGTTCTCATTATTTTTAATCGACAGCTCATGTTCCCTTGCACGAAAGTTGACGCAACGGCCAGTTTGCCCTACGTACGTCTTTCCACATAATAGCGGAATTTCGTACACAACGCCAACCGCGCATTTTACGTAGGGCGGGTCGTGCTTTTTGCCGCATCCTCCAGGATTCTTCTTCTTATCAGAACAAATCCTCGGGCAGAGCCCAGCGAGCTTGCACGGGGCTGAAAAAACAATTGGCACAGCGTGCCTACTCGCAACCTTCTTTAAATTATGAGAGGTGCGATGTATGTATACAGGGCAACACTTCAGGACGGCTCCAGCACTGCAGCCCGAATTTTGGCACCAGAGCGGACTGCTTTTGACTCTCGCAGAAGAACCTCTGCAACTGCCGTAACTACCGTGCAAGGGTAACCGGCATCCAACACACGCCGAACCTGGACATTAAAACTATCCTGCATAGCATATGGGCACGATTTCCTGAGTGCAGAACCCAGACAAGGTTTCACAATCCCCCGCTTGACTAACTTAGACTGCGCAGAATCATATGGCAATAATGCCTTTTGCGCTCGGGGGCTATAAGACCAACAAACATGATCGTTTAGACACCGAAGCCGTAGATCTAAAAACTGCGGCGAGTCATTAGAAGGGATTTTATGTGTGAAGGCCAGTCCCTTCCCGTACTGCCGAAAGGCGTCAAGAATAGCATCAACAGACTACTTGTCTAAGGTAAAAACAGTTGGTTTCTTTAAAAGCATTAAAAAGTCGTCTACATACCTAAAAAGTTTGATAACGTTAGTTTTCTCTAAAATTCTTAACAAACATTCCGTTCAGAATGTGCCGCACGAGACAGATTGTCTGCGCCAGCCAATATAAAGCGAAATGAAAACACGTATAATGCGGCGCTCAAATTTCGCATTAGGGAGTATCGTAATCGACGGTTAATTTTTGCTCTTTACAGTGATACGAACATGCCTCACAAGGCGTGTCATGCCTTCCTTGATATTCGCTGATTGCGATTCGCGCAAATTCAATGATTCTACGAAATTTACATTACTACACCGAACACATGCCGTACAGCGGGCAGAATGCGCGTGGCAGTCGAATTCTGCAGGCTGCACTCAAGCACGATGGCCGCAAGCAGGCAGGACAAGCACTTGGTTGTATTTAGGCTACCACCCACCGCGGCTCGCTGAGAACGCACATGCTGCATGCCGCGTGGTGCCTCCGCCGAGCGGGTTAGGGACAATGAGCGTTGAAGCGGACAAACACTACACTCGGAGAGTCGAAGCTTACGAAGTATAGTGGGTAAACCGTCAAGGGCTTGGAGACCAAGAGAGGATTCCGCTGTTACTCAGCGACGGCTCGTGTAGCGCGACACGCGGCGGCTCAACCAGTTGAAGAATTCGCGCCGTGTCGTCGGCCAGCCATTCGAACGCATGAAGGCGGAAACGTCGCCATTTATAAGAGCGGCGCAGTATACAGCGAACGCGAAGCCCGGTGGCAGGGAGCCCCGGCCACGTGCGTGCTTGTCGCAATGGGAAAGGGAGCGACGACGCGGGGGCGAGCGACTCTTTCGCGAACGGAGGCCGATTCGCAGTCGCATACGGCAAAAAGAAGGAAAAGCGCGAGTCTGCGTAACGAGCAAAACAAAAGATAGCGCAAGATGAGCGAGACAAAATATTGCCTCGGCGAGACGCGGCTCGCCTCGTCGGCGGAGGAGAGGAGAGACGGATCGGCGCAGAGTGCCTCGAGGCGGGTGGCAGTGAGGAAAAGAAAAAAGAGAGAAATTTCCCGAATTTGTTTACACGAGCTCGTTGGCAGATAAAAAATCTCTCGCGGAGAGGCTGCTGCAGCGTCGGCGTGCCGCGACGAGGTTTTGTCGGTACGGAGGAGGGAGCTAGAGGCGTCTGTTTAAAAATAAAGTCGCGATCTGGGTAACAACGTGGTCACGTTCCTCGTCGTCGTTTCCTCCTCCCTGAAAGCGCCGGAAAGAGAGCGAGTGCGGCGACCGGCACGCAGGCGGACACGGGCGTGCGCACGGGCCCCGTGCGCGTGCGCACGCACGCCCGCGTGCGCGATAGCCTTGGCCACCGCCCGCTGCGACATCCAGAGAACGGTGATGCAACCGGACTGCGCTCGCTGTAAGCTTTGTTTCGCTGGCAACCGACCTAGGTTTGCGAACAGTCACGAATTTAGCGGGACAGACACGACTTCTAATTAAATGTCCCGAGTCCGTCTTGGCCGAGTCGGGAAGGCCAAATGTCCTGACTATTGCTTTTCTTTCTTCATTTTTTTTAATTTCTGCTGAATAACAAACGATAAACCCGATTTCCTTTTTATATAATGATTGATAGCTCTTCTGCACATTCTTCTCTTTTGTCTTCTGTTGCATTGTCAGAAACAGAAAGGCGGTTTCGTTTTTGCCGTGGTTTAGTTCTGTTGTAGGCCCGTACCATTCACAGTACATTTATCTGCATTGGGAGCGGCGTGTTGTCCAGGCAACTCTGCACCTTCCTTGTAAATCGCGACATGGTAGGACTAAAAAAATAATAATAAATGTGAAATTTTGTTGCACGTACAGTCTGGCGGCTCCTGGCACTCACAGGATCGGTGGTCGCCATCATTGGTCGCCCGTAGTATAGCGTCCGGCTAGACAGGCCTATCTTTTACATCCAATGAATGGCGTTTGTGACACGTGCTTCCTTGCGTACTCACGTGCGGTTTTGATCTTCGTATCGTAATGAAACGAAATGAAGCCGTGATGCTTACGATGTCGGGGCGATTTCTTGTTTTCAAGATTACAGCAAAAAAAGTCTGTTTCTTACTCGTTCTTTTAGAGTGTAAGCTGTTATAGGCTCCTTCCAATAGGCGTTTCGTGTTGCGATGATGCCGCCGCCGCCGGCGTCCGCCGCGTAACCGCTTTCGCCGAAAACGCGAAAAAAGTACACGACTCACGCCGGGATCGAACCCGCGCCCGCTGCGTGGGAACCGGATACTCTACCACTGAGCCACGCAAGCGCTCGCGATCGAACCGCGGAAAATACCCTAAGCGCAAACGCAGGAGAAGACGACTCTAGCCTCCACCAGTATGGTGGCGCCATCTAAGTAAGATGCCTGCAAACGCAGCGTCCGCAGGCCCAGACGACGATATGCGATTCAGACGAGGCGCACTATCAACGCGCTCCCGAGCTGCCCAGCCTCCGCCAATATGGTGGCGCCATCTAGTTAAGGTGCCTGCAAACGCGGCGCGCCTGACATGTAAGTTGCAGTTGTAAGGCTTGATCGGGCTCAGCAGACTGCTGTGCAGAGAGCATTACAAGCCGCAGCTCGCCGTCGACGCCGGGCGGACAGTTCAAATCGTTCTCGTCAAAACGAGGCGAACAGACTGCCGCGAAGACCCTGTTGTGCGTGGTGCCCAAATTGGAGCTTCTCTTGAGCCGCTCCACCAGCTTACGCTGTGACTGTGCTGCGTGTGCATCGCAGGCCTGTGACTTTTTTTTTTCTTTTTTTCTTCTTAATCGCTGAAGATCAATCCAGCTACAAAAGCTACTTCTTTTATCCCAGTGTACCAAAAATACAAAAAATGTCACAGTTTCGCCCTAAGGGCGAAGCAATGAATGCGATAGCAACACAGCAATGTCATACGAAGTAAGGTGAGTGGCTTTGGTAGCAATATGAAATGTAGTAAACATGAGCTGATTAAGTAAGCAGGTGTGCTGCGGCGTAAGTAGACCGACATGAAGAGAGACTCGATGACCACGAGAAGGCGCCTGTGAAACGGTGGTGTTCGTGAGAAGCGCTTCCCGTGGGCAGCGCGTGCGAAGGGACACACCTGTAGCGCTGCACTGCCGATCCGGGCAGCATTGCATGTGTAGCGTGCGTTGGAAAATGTATTACTAACTGAATGAACAAGCGTGTGTGAGCGCGCACAAACAAACATGAATAGATCACACTGAATGACTGCAGACAACGACTGTCAAAACGCTGGCAGCAAGCGCAAACGCCGCAGCGGCGAAGGTACGTGCGATCTATCGCTTCAACATAAACTGAGCGGCGAATGCACAGTGCATAAAGGTCAGAGCCGTGGGGAGATAAGAGACGGTGCGGGCGGAGAGACGAGCGCGGTTGTTGGCAGAGAAGAAGTGCGCCCCCCCCCCCCCCCCCCCGCTCCCTCCGGCGCTGGCTTCCCGCTTCCTTGCTTGCGCGTGGGAGAGATAAGAGACTGTGCGGACGAGCGACGAGCGTGGTTGTTGGCAGAGAAATCCCCCTCCCCCTGCTCCCACCGGCGCTGGCTTTCCGCTTCCTTGCTTGCGCGTGGGAGATTGAGTGCGTTCGCTCTCCCTGATAGCGCGCGTCCCCGCACGCTTCCGCTGGGGCATACGCCGCGCGGCGAAGATTTTATCTATACGGAACCTCACTGCGACGACGACGGCGACGCCGACGGCAGAAATCCGGTTGAAGTGTCCATATAATTGCTATCGCAATAAAACTAAACTCATGACCTTGTTACATTGCCTCATCGTTCTAATTTTATTTTTTGTTTTTTTTTTATTATTTACTGTGCTGCCTGTGGTTAGGGGCGGCTTTTACAAAAACCTACTCATTTCTTATTGGAATGACAGACACATGCATGGGGGATTCGTGCAGCCGTGAAAAGAAAATCGAACACGTGTTCGGTTTTTGTCATCGTTATTACGTCGAGCGTCGTCGACGTTCTTCCGACTGTGTTAACTCGTTTAAATCACAGACCATTTCTGAGACAACGATTCTTGGACCATGCGTCGCAGACTCACAAAGCAACCCAGGCATTACTACAGTTTTTGAAATCGGCTGACTTCAGTGACCGTTTGTAATATGTTTGATAGGCTGCCCCACGTGTTAGCAATGCTATTGCCTCACTCCTCCTTTCTTTCTCTCTGTTCGTCCCTTTATCCCCTTCTACTAGCATAGGGTAGCAAACCGGGCGCGTGCCTGGTTGACCTCCCTGCCTTTCCTTTCTCTCTTCTCTCTCAACCGTTTCTATATAGTTGCAGTTTACTGAGAAAGTGGCAAACATATGTGGAATCTAGTTCTTAACTACATGTTTAGCAACCGCTTCGGGCTTCATTTGCGAGCGTGAGAGGACTTCCAAGACAGGATGTAGTCGTTGGTGTCGATACGCGCAGCACCTATACTGTGCCGGGAGAAACTGGCACGGAATCACTGCGTGCTCAAATACGCTGTTGCAGATGTTCCGAGCTCCAGGGTGTATAGCTACCAGCTAGACTGCCTCTCACGTTCACGTTGAATGACACGTTTTTCCGTAAAATGTGCTATTTCTTCAAGAGCCACTACTTACCATTTGCAGCCGGGCGTAAAACTAGTAGTCTGTTCAGCATATATTCCGTGTCGTATTGCGTGAGCATGTAGTCGCGATTGACGTCTTTAGAGCATGCCAGTGCGTTGTTCCTTCCACCGAGCAAAGCTATACTGCTCTTCCTTCTTCCACCAGCCGCGGTGGCCTAGCGGCTATGGTGTTGCGCTGAAGCACGAGGTCGCGCGATCAAATCCCGGCCGCGGCGGTCGCATTTCGATGGGGGCGAAATGCAAAAAATTCAGAGCCCTTCCCCTGTCGAAAAAATGGGGGTAAGCAAAGCTTGTGGCAAGACGACGCTGTCGCAGGCGTTCCGCTTCGTTTGTCCTAAACTCTGGGTCGGCGGCTCTTCGCTGATGTTTGGCCTCAACATCGCGCTACCGCAACTCGGTGTCCGCGGCTCCCGCTGACGTTTCGCTTCGACTTCGGAAGCCCTCACGCTACAATCGGTACGTCGACGACGAGCCCTTTCCTGAGGGAGTTCTCGGCGCCGTTGCTCAAACGCAGCCTGCTCCTCGACGGAACGCACCACGCGGGGCCTTCCCATCCGGACGCCGAAACTGATCTGAGGCGAGGGAAGCCCGGCGGAGCGCGCCCCAATCATGTTTTCTTTAAAATCTCTATATAAGAAAAGTACCGCCATCTACTCTTTCCTCCGTCGTCTCCTCTCCTAAAGCGCGTGCTTTTCTCTTTATTTTTTTTTTTTTTTGCTTGCGAAAGCAAGTCGACGGTGGCGGCCCTAGAAAGTCCACGTTGAAACTTTCAGGCCGGACGCGCGCCGCCGCCGGCAACTGCGGCTGTGCAGAGGACTTTCAACATGGCTCTGAGGCGGAAAAAAAAACAAAGTATAAAGAAGTCAAAGCGCGCGCTATCATCGTCCAATCGGAGATATACAGGAGAGAGTGAAGCGGCGTTGATCAAAGGATGGCGGTACTTTTCTTATATAGGGTCTTTAGTTTTCTTCCCTTTCCCTCCCCTCGGCACACCAAACGATCCTGTTTGGTCGCGTGCGTCGCGTGATCCGGCGCCGGCGCAGCTTTCCCCGCACCTGATCTACTCTGGGAACAGCCGGGTTTTCTTTCTTTCCTTCTCTCTTTCTTTCTTCCTTTCGTTATTTGTTTCTTTCCTTCCTTCTTTCTTTCTTGTCCCTGGTTCATACCAGCATATCCAATGCGGGTATGAGCCAGGGAGAATTACATTTCCTGATACCCTCATATCCAATGCGGGTATGTGCCACACGGGATTTTATTATCTTTTATTGTCGTTAATAGGGACTTAATTGACGAGCATGTGAGGTTATTGATGTCATGACCTATTAGTCATGTTAGTCATACATTCGTCCCCTTTCATGCCAATTTTGGTATATACCAAGTGAACGAGTCGCGAGTTTTCGACAGGTTTTCGATAGGGTGTTAACGTGACACCACCACCACCACCACCGCCGCGGCCGCCGACACTTGTCAGGCAATACAAGCTTCGCTTGAAAACGCCCGTGTCCCATGCATTGAGGGCACGTTAAAGATCCCCTGGTGGTCAAAATTAATCCGGATTCCCCCACTACGGCGTGCCTCATAATCTAATCGTGGTTTCGGCACGTAAAACCCCAGAATTCAATTCAATTCTTCCTTCTTCCCTTTCGGTCTACACTTCAGTGTAGACCGAAAGCTAAATTACGCTGAAACCAAGAAGACAAACATAATTTATGAGTTACATTTCCGTTGGACTCATATCTTTTGTGTATTACTGAGTTCTTGCTCGCAGACGTAAGCGCGTTGCTCGCGTAAAATTATTATTATTATTATTATTATTATTATTATTATTATTATTATTATTATTATTATTATTATTATTATTATTATTATTATTATTACTATTATTATTATTATTACCTTGCTCTAGCACTGTTGGATTATTGTCATTGCCCTTACTTCACTGCCGACGTAATCTCGCTGACCTTCTGTTTCTTTTCAAACTCATTCACGGTATCCTCATGTGCCTCGAACTGCTCAGTTGTATCACGTTTCGTATTCCGCGCAAGATCACCATAGAACATAGACCTTTCCATCTTCTTGACTGTCATCACCAACATTTAACTGTCCACAGAATACAGAATTTTTATAACGTCCATTTTCATGATCTTGATATTTTTCCGACCTTTGCGTTGTTGTGTCATAGTTTAAATATTGTTCAACTGCATTCTCCTCTCTTTTCTTATGTATTCACTTTGCGCCTTGTTGTATGTACACATACTGTTTTTCAGATTGTTATTTTTATTCATTGTTTTCTTTTACTGATGTTCCCCTGCCGGTTCTTTTTTTTTTATTTTTTAAGTATACAAGCGCCAGCACTTAGACCTCGCGGTTGTTCCTGGGCACGATACATAACTGATTGATTGATTGATTGATTGATTGATTCATTCATTCATTCATTCATTGTTAGTTTTTCTTGTTTTTTTTTCTCATTGTACTTGCTCACTAATCTTCTGTTCATTTTCGGTTTACCTTAACATTTGTCGATAGATAGTACTCTGTACATGCATCCTTGCCTGTTGTTTTTTTACCTCACATCTCCGTGCATGAGTATTATTAATTATTATTATTATTATTATCATTATTGTTGTTGTTGTTGTTGTTGTTGTTGTTGTTGTTGTTGTTGTTGTTGTTGTTGTTGTTGTTGTTGTTGTTGTTGTTGTTGTTGTTGTTGTTGTTGTTGTTGTTGTTGTTGTTGTTGTTGTTGTTGTTGTTGTTGTTGTTGTTGTTGTTGTTGTTGTTGTTGTTGTTGTTGTTGTTGTTGTTGTTGTTAGGCGTAACGAATGCCGTTTTCGGGCGATCTGACTCAGCCACCGGGACTTGCCAATAACCGGATTGTAAGTCTAAGGACGAAAAGTATTCAGCGTCTTGGAGGCAGTCAAGTGCGTCGTCGATAAGGGGGAGATGATAGACATCTTTCCGGGTTATCTTGTTCAGGCGTCGATAATCCACACAAAAACGAATTGTCCCATCTTTCTTTTTCACCAGCACTACTGGAGAGGCCCAAGGACTGTGGGACGGCTGTATCAGGCCGCGTTGAAGCATGTCGCCTACGTGCTCGTCGATGACATGGCGCTCCGTCGCGGACACACGGTATGGGCGCTGCCGTAGTGGCACATGGCTACCAGTGTCGATGTGATGAACGACTGTAGCTGTACGCCCTAAACATTGTTGTTGAAGGTCAAAAGAAGTGCGAAATCGGGTAATGAGGTCGACGATCTGCGCGCGTTGACTCGGAGTGAGGTTCGGATCAATACACGAGCAAACGTTCTGTCACATGCTGGCTCAGACGCGGAGACAGGAAGAGCCATGGCGTCAACCTGAAGAGGAGTCGAGTCATCAGGCACATCGTAGAGAAAGCTCGTCGCAAATTCGTCAGCAGACCCGAGGCACTCGCCATGGTGTAAGCTTGATGGACACGAAAACGGATTCGAAACGTAAAGTGCGCTGGAGCCCTGGCGAATGGGAAGGATGGCGAAGGGAAGCAAGAAGGGATGACGGCGTGAAGAGAACTGTGGAATCGCAGAAAGCAGCACAGGTAACGGGCACAAGGGCGGAAGAGAAAGCAGGGATATCGGTGTCGGCGGCGACGAACACTCTAACTAAAGAAAGAGGCAAATCTTCAGAAAGACTTCCGCAAAATAGAGTCAGCGCAAGTTCCGCACGGGCACAATCAATAAATGCGCGAAAAGAGAGGAAGTCCAATCCTAGAATGATGGCATGAGAGCAGCTGGGAAGAACAACAAACTCAATGTGATATAAACTGTCTTGTATGGCGACACGGACGGTGCAAGTTCCTGCAGGCTCAATTGGCTCAGCGCTTGCGGTACGTAGTATTGCGACTCGGGGTCAGGACGAGAGACTGAGTCTTGAAGCAGACGAAGAGGAGACGAAAGCTTTATACAATATGTACAAATATGTACAGATATAGCAGGAATAGCAGGCAATCGCTGGTAATAGCGGCCCTTAGCTGGTGATAGCTAGTAAAAGCAGTAAGAGCTGGTAAGAGCGCACCAGACCGACGGGACGGCCGGTGGCGACTCTCTGGCTTAACAATGGGCCGGTTCTTAAATCCCCTTGGCGGCGGCTCCTCGTCGACAGGAGCCAGACGGGATGGTTGCTGACGTCGCCCGCGCCGTATTGTGTCGTCGCCTCCCCTTGGCGACTCGTCGACAGGACCCAGAGAGACGGGTGGCGATGATGGCAGGTGCTATGGCACAACAGTAGCGAAATAGAGGAAAACGGCGTCGCGACCTTTCGGAGCTTACGGCGAAGCTGGTCGGCAATCACTGACACCGCGGCACCGGTGTCGACAAGCGCGTGAACGGCGATACCTTCCGCATAAACCTCAATGACGTTCGCAGGGAATAAACGAGGGCTTGAGCAGTTCGATGAGATCGCAGTTCTTGCCTCCGGAACTGCGCCTTTTAGTTTTCCTCCACAGCTGGAGGGCGGCGGACAAGGGGGGACAGGGAACGTCGACGGGGAGATGGAGACCGACGTCGACGGGGAGATGGAGACCGACGAGTGGTGAAACTTCGAGGAGCAGGAGACGAGGAAGCGAAGTGCGGAACAGGTGGGACATAGCGGGACTCGGGAGTCAGGTGCATTTTCTTGTGGTCTCGCAGTATCGGGAGGGTACCAACCCCGCCGGTGGCAAAATCGTGCCACGTGGCCAGCAAAGCCAGACGCGTAGCAGATGGGCCGATTGTCCTGGGTACGCCACGGATTGTGAGCAGGGGGCCCAGGCTGGGGTGCACAATGCTGAACCGGGCGTAGGGGCTTCGGAGGCGCGCAGAAGTCGCTTCTGACTTCTGGGCGTTTGCACCTGCAGAAGGCGACGCGTAGAATCCGCTTGTGGGCGTGTAGTGCGAAACTGCGGGCGTAGGTCTTGGACTGGCGACGACGGCAGCGTACGTGAGCGGAACCGGCGCTGGAGGTGGCTGATGAGCGAGAAGTAGTGCGTCGCTGACTTGTTCGTGTATGACCCGACGTAGTTCCGGAAACAAGGAAGACTCAGACGACCGGGTAGCAGGAAAAAGTGACAGTTGACGCGCGACTTCCTCTCGAACGAACTGTTTGACTTGGTCGAGGAACGAGGAGTGGGCGGGAGCAGCATTGAAACTGTCGGTTAGGGCCGAAACTGTGTCGTCCGGCGCGGCAGCTCGGCGCGTAGTGAGGCGTTGTTTGCGGAGCTCGTCGTAGCTCTGGCACAGGGTGATCACCTCGTCAACCGTTCGAGGATTTTTCGCCAAGAGCATCTGGAAGGCATCATCGTCGATGCCTTTCATGACATTCTTTATCTTTTCACTTTCTGGCATAGTGGGGTTAATGCGCCGACAAAGGTCAACGACATCTTCAATGTAACTGAAGTTTTCACCCTTTTGCTGAGCGTGACCACGCAAGCGTTGTTCCGCACGAAGCTTCCGCACAGCAGGGCCACCGAAGACTTCTTTGAAACAATTAGTAAATGCTGTCCAGGTGGAAAGGTCGGACTCATGATTGCGGAACCGGAGATGAGCGACTCCAGAAAGGTAGAAGATGACGTTAGTCAGTTTATCTTTGTCATCCCATTTGTATTGCGCACTCACTCGGGCGTATGAGGAGAGCCAATCCTCGACATCATGATCGTCGGTGCCGCTGAAGACAGGAGGACCGCGTTGGCGTAGAGCACCGGAGCAGACAACAGGCGATGCCTGGGGAGGATCGGGCTGCGCGGCGTCCTCAGGCATGGCAGAAACGGCAGGGAGCGTCCGGCTGCGAAGTTCCAGGTCGGTAAAGGACCCAGCACCTCCAACAAATGTAGAGAGGTGTTCTAGTTTACTTAATTACAGCGTAGAGCACTGCAGCGAGAGGTTGCACAGCTCAGGCAACGCAGGCACAAGGCTCATCGTCGTCGTCGTCTTTCTCGAAGCAGTGCATACTGCTCGTTCTTCAGTACATTATTATTATTATTATTATTATTATTATTATTATTATTATTATTATTATTATTATTATTATTATTATTATTATTATTATTATTATTATTATTATTATCATGTACATTATCTTTTCGTTAGATTATGTGTGCGCCAGTATTAAAACCTCGTGTTTCTTCGGGGACACATAATCTTAAGGCTGGATTGAGTTTTTAATGGCTGTCACGCATTGTTCGTGTTTTTCTCCGTCTTCCAGTTGTGAATTCACCTTAGCATTTGTTGACTATATAATCTGTTCCGTTTCATATTTGTCGTTTTCTATTTGCTGTCTTTTTTCCTGTATTTGTATTTGTGTACTCAGATTGATCCTGGGCACGTTAAACAAACGATTCATTGATTGATTGATTGATTGATTGATTGATTGATTGATTGATTGATTGAGTGAGTGAGTGAGTGAGTGAGTGAGTGAGTGAGTGAGTGAGTGAGTGAGTGAGTGATTGATTGAGTGATTGATTGGTTGGTTGGTTGTATAATTATTATTATCTGATTTGTAAACATATATACAGGAAAGAAAAAGTGAGGAGCAAGGCTGGCAACTGCCACCAGAAGGGGCTCAACGCCTGTCTACTCTTTAGAAAGAACGAGACAAACATAGAAAGGAAAGATAGGAAGAAGGGGAGGAAGGAGGAAAGAAAGAGCGAGATAACACATTATAAAATGATGCACTGAATCTATTACTAAGCGCGGCCTACGCATCGTTGCCACAGCAAGTCTAAGCTTGAAGGAGTTCAGAAATGCAGAGAGAGAGAAACCAGAAGGGAAAGGTAGGGAGGCTAACCAAGGACGTGCCCGGTTGGCTACCCTACGCTTGGGGAGAGGGAAGGGGGAAGAATAGATAAAGAGCGAGAATACGAAAAATAATAAAGAGTCAGTCCTTCACACAGTCAGTCGCGGAGGAAGGTCCACTGTCACAAGCGCTCATACAGTCCAGTCTCCTTCGAGAAGTGAAGAAGAGCTTTTGTGGCCTTTCGCATGCAAGAATGCGTAGGCCATGCTCCCAGAATATTTTCCTCTGAGAGCACTCTGCTATATAACATGCTGAGTTGAGTTTGAAGAATCCGTCGTTGAGCGTCAAAAGCTGGGCAATGACACAGAAGGTGCTCTAGCGTCTCATCGCACCCGCACGAATTGCATGCCGCACTGTTAGCCATTCCTATTAGGAATGAATAGGAATTTGTAAATGCGACGTCCAACCACATGCGACACAGTAAAGTTGCTTCGCTACGGGAGAGTCCAGGTGGCAGGCGAAGTCGCACAGCTCACAAGCGCTCATACAGTCCAGTCTCCTTCAAGAAGTGAAGAAGAGCTTTTGTGGCCTTTCGCATGCAAGAATGCGTAGGCCATGCTCCCAGAATCTTTTCCTCTGAGAGCACTCTGCTATATAACATGCTGAGTTGAGTTTGAAGAATCCGTCGTTGAGCGTCAAAAGCTGGGCAATGACACAGAAGGTGCTCTAGCGTCTCATCGCACCCGCACGAATTGCATGCCGCACTGTTAGCCATTCCTATTAGGAATGAATAGGAATTTGTAAATGCGACGTCCAACCACATGCGACACAGTAAAGTTGCTTCGCTACGGGAGAGTCCAGGTGGCAGGCGAAGTCGCAATTTAGGGTCGAGAGAATGCAAGCGTGAGTTGCTGAAACCTGGCGAGTTCCATCTTAGAAGTGTGATGTGGCGAGATTGAAGTTGCCGCGCAGCGTCCGTTCTTGAGAGTGGTGTAGGCACTAGGCACTCGCTGATGTTTTTGATGAGCCGAGCGAGCAGCTTCATCGGCTCTGTCGTTGCCAACAATTCCGCAGTGGCTCGGCAACCACTGAAATACAATATCGTGTCCTTTCTCGATCGCGTGGTGATGAGCTTGCCTTATTTCGTGCACTAGCTGTTCGTGTAACCCATGACGTAGGGCAAACTGCAGAGTTTGTAGGGCTGCTTTCGAATCGCAGAGGATGACCCAACGATTTGGTGGTTGCTGGAGCACGTAATGGATGGCACCTTGAAGAGCCACAAGTTCTGCTGCTGTCGACGTGGTGTTGTGAGAGTATTTAAATTGCAAAGAGACGGCGTCCGATGGATCAACCACTGCTCCGGTAGAGCTGTTGGAATTGGTAGAACCGTCCGTGTAAATATGTATTCGGTCAAGATAAGACTCGTGTAAGCAAAGCAGGGACAACTGCTTCAGGGCTAAGGGTGACAGGTCTGATTTCTTGGCAATTCCAGGAACTGAGAGGCACACGTGAATTTGCCGGAGACACCACAATGCCAATGTTGGGCGTTTTGCAGGCTTGAAGCCAGAAGGTATCGACTCATGTAGTCTCCTCACAATACTACAGTATGTAGCCTGTGGTCTACGCGCTGGCAAACCGGCTAAATGGTGGGATGGTAGTCGTGAAGGGTGTCGAATGTGCCCTCTTAGCGTCTCTGCGACGATATGGGTGGTGATCGGGTGCTCCTGTGCAATGACAATCGTCGCAGCTGTCGAAGAACATCTCGGGAGGCCGAGACATGTTCGAAGTGCTTGGGCTTGTATGCTCTGTAGTGCAAGGAGATTAGTCTTGCATGTGTTCGACAAGACTGGATGACTGTAGCGAAGAAATCCCAGAAATAGTGCCGTGACATGGAGCGCACGGATAGTCCCCACGATTTTCCAGCTACGAACTTAAACATATTCTCAATACAAATGAGTTTTTTTTTTCTTCATGTTGGAGGCATGGGGACTCCAGGTGAGGTCTCGATCCACAATAACGCCTAAAAACCTGTGAGTTTTCTTATATGCAATTGAGTGGCCCTCGATGCACACCGGGTAGAAAGACATCGGTTTTCGTGTGAATGCCACTAGTGCACATTTTTCCGTAGATATTGTCAGACCTTGTCGGCGAAGGTATGCCACTGTCAGGGTAGCTGCTTTATGTATTCTAGCGCGCACTTGTAGCCGTGTCACGCCGGGTGCCCAGATGCAAATATCATCGGCGTAGAGCGAGACATTGGCTGTCTGTGGTAGCGTTTCGGTAAGCCCCACTAGAACGAGGTTGAGAAGAGTCGGACTCAACACTCCGCCTTGTGGGACACCATGACTGGAAATATATCTATTTGTCGGGCCATCTTCTGTAAGAACAAACACCGATCTCCTTGAGAGATAGCTCCTAATCAATCTGAAAATGTGGCCTCCAAGTTCTGCAGCCTCAAGAGCTTGGAGAAATGCAGATGTATTTCTTAAGCTGTACACATCCATCTGCCGACCTCTAGTTGCCGGTATAACAAAAATATAGTAGACAGAGTTCAGAGGCAATTTGTCTCCTTACATTAATATCGGTACTCCAGGCAGGTCGGCCTTGTACAACAGCTTGGCTCTCAGTCCTGGCTCAGTCTAAAAGTCCTGGACTGCAGACGCACCAAAGCTGACTCTACTTACTTATTCAAGCTTTTAAATGGTCTCATTGATTGTACATAAATACTAGATAACGTTATTATAAAAATTCCGCGAAAAATGACTAGGGTGTCTAGACCTTTTCATGTATGTACTTCTGGCGTCTCAACGAATCCTTTAGCCAGAATTCTGCTCGCCAGCAATGAACACTCACACGAAATCGACATATTTCACAAACTTATTCCCACTTTCCAAGCAGCTCTCGAATCTATTTCATAACCTGTTTCCATAAATGGTTTTGCTCTTTTTTTATGCTATATTGTAAACCGTTATCGTATAACATGTGTGCTCTTGATTCCGGTTTAATTTACGTATGCCGGGTTATCATTTTTAAGTTTTGTAGAATTTTTTTTCAATCACCTGGGGCCAGTGTTGTACACGTTCCTCTAAAACAGAAACGAAAGCTCGTTCCTCGTTCATTCCCCATCTTGGAACGAGTTCCGGTTACAAGTTCTTTTAATGCGAAAGGAACGCGTTCCAGTTACACCGTTACACTTCGAACAATGGAACGTGTCGTTACATTGACGTTACATTTGATTTTTTAAATTAAAATATAGTTACGGATAAGTCCGAGGCGAAATAAAATGAGCAATTTAAAACGCACATTGAACTACGTATATTATACGAATTTGAACTTTGCCGGCAGCAGATTATCTGGAGATAAAAAAGTCACAGGCCTGTGCGGCACACGCAGCACAATCACAGCGTAAGCTGGTGGAGCGGCTCAAGAGTAGCTCCAATTTCGGCACCACGCACAACAAGGTCATCGCGGCAAAGTATCTTCGCCTCGTTTTGACAAGAACGATCTGAACTGTTCGCCCGGCATCGACGGCGAGCTGCGGCTTGTAATGCTCTCTGCACAGCTGTCTGCTGAGCCCGATCATGCCTGGTTGTAGCCGCGCACGTAGCTCTACGATTCGCTTCTTCAGCAGCGATTCGTACCTTGCGAGGAGACGCCATAACGTGCACCGAAGAGGTATCCAGAATACGTGGCGCACATCTCACATCCTTTGACCCGTTGCACAGTACGCTGTTGTCGTTGTTGATGATGATGATCATGATTGTTTATTGGAATCTTCAAAACGGGCTGGTGACAAATAGTCACCTAGCCTGCTTGAGTTAACCTGGTCCAGTTACATGCAGCATGCAACTGCTATACGCAACTTACATGTCGGGCACGCTGCGTTTGCAGGCACGTTAACTAGATGGCGCCACCATACTGGCGGAGGCTGGGGATCGCGTGGATTGCGCGCCTCGTCTGAATCGCATCTCGTCGTCTGCGCCTGCGCGCCTGCCTAGGGCGCGTTTATAGGGCATTTTTCGGCTGCCTGACAGCAAGCGCTTGCGTGGCTCAGTGGTAGAGTATCTTTCGATCCCGGCGAGAAAACTGGATTTTTTTCGCATTTCCGGCGATAGCGGTTACGGCCGCCGCCGGCGGCGGACACCATCGCGAACCGAAACGGTTATTGGAATGAGCCCATAACAGCTTACGCTGTAATAGAATCTAAAAGAAACGTTCCTAGACTAATTTTTTTCAGGGAGCACCGGGCATACTCCAGACATGTCTAACTGCAACTTTGGTGCTGGTCTATTGCAAGTCTTCAAATGCGCAGTCAGGATACTACGCTTCAGATGTGCAAATAGAAAGTTACTCACGTGCACCAAACGTAATTAAATATCTCGAAGAACAGAATAGTCCACAATGTGTACCCCCGACCCGGAGAGCAAGGATACACGTACCACCCAGAATACAAGAAAGAGAGAAGACAAGTGAGAGCCACCGCCCTACAAAAATGTTAAACAAAGAAAGCAACAAGGCAGAAATAAGGTACACAGACGCCGCCAGATAGAAGACAGGGAGATATCTTGCCTGTGTAACCAACAAGCAGAACGAACAGGTAGCAGCTGCATCAGTAGTTACAAGGCACATTGAGATAGCCAAAGAGGTCGCCATATCAGTGGCCATACGGACGTGCCGACGGGACGTGCTGGTCATCATCGTCACAGACTCGTAAGCAGCCTGTCGCCATTTTCGGGCAGGAAGAATTAGCAAGAACGCACTCAACATCATCAAGAGCCAAGACATCCCTGAAACGCATATTGTCTGGAGCCCGGGACCCGAATCCTTGGTGGCAAACCAAGCGGCTCACGCCGCCGCCCGAGAACATGGACACCGTCTACCGCCAGACCAAGACGAAATTATAGAAAGCAAATATTACAACATTCTAGAATATTACAAGAACAGACTCGCTCTTGCACTCTTGCACAAGAAGCCGCATCGAAAGGAACAATACATGGGTGTTTAATGAATGGTGATCTAATATTACCGTATGAGTGGAAAAAATGTCCACAATAAATATTGGCAACTTACTAAAGTCCCTTGTTTGAACTCAGCAAGAGTTGCACCTCGATGTTGGTGCCCGACAGATGAACCCGTTTTTCCGTCAGCACTTCGTGCGGCATGCCATACCCGCGTGAAGCAGGCCGGCATGGAGCAAATAAACTACATGAGGAGCGTCACGTGACTATCTTGAAGCCTAGTCTAAAAAATATAAAGGAGAACTGACGAAAAAAAATGCACCAGGAATACACCAACGTGACAGGCAAGCGGTAGTTCTTTGCGCCTAACGCCGTGCATGATGTGCCCTGCATGGTGTGTGCTGCGTACGTGCGTGCGTCTGTTCAATGCCCCGGAACGTTTACAGAAGGAACGCCGTTCCCTCTGCCGTTCCTCCGTAAACCTAACGAGTTGCCGTTACAGTTCCACCAACCCTTAATGGAACAGTGGCGTTCCTCCGTTCCTCCCAAAAGGAACTAGTTCCAGGAACGCCGTTCCGTACAGCACTGCCTGGGGCACATTAAATAATTCCATTCCTTTAGCTGGAATACTCAAAGAGACGGACATTACTTGCACGACAAATCGAACCACGTATTCAACTAGTCACAAATTCACTTATTAACTTCTTGATTAATTACTTTGCGACACATTGCAATTTACAGGGGCAATTAGACGTTGTTTACTTTTACTTAAATAAAGCATTTGATGTGGTTTGCCATGAGCTCTTCATTACAAAGCTCACGCGTACGCTAATGGGCTCACGCCCTTTCTTCCACCGCAGCCTGGTTATATAATTACATAAGCAATAGATCTTGCTTAGTGAGCATTAACGTACAGAGCTCTGTTAGCTACGTGGTCACTAAGGGAGTTCCTCAGGGATCCATTCTTGCCCTCTTGTATTCTTACTGTTTGTAAATGACATGCCGTGAGCCATTTGAACAATCTTTATTCCTTCTGCATGCTGACTACTTAAAGCTCTTTAAGACTGTCGACAGTGTTCGCGACTGCATTGACCTCCAAAAAGACATTTTTTCACTCTCAAACCGGTGCACAGATCCCAATAAGGGACGCTTAAATGCTGCTAAACTTATAGTATTAAGTCACCTATATGGATGAGTAGTATGCTTGTGAATCGCTTAAAATTGCCGATTGACTTGGGTCTCCTTGTTTTACATTAAGCCGAATAAAAAGGCGTGACTTGTCGATAAATATCTTTGAAGTGTCATCACTGGTGGTATGTATGCCCGTGGAAACTCAGCACTGGATGTGCATGTCCTTGGCGTACGTCATCATTTATTACCATTTAGAACTTTCCGGTGCCGACAAAAACAGGATGAACGACAGCTGTCTTCAGCCTACAGCTTGTTCACAGATCCGGGTACGAGTGTTCTCGCAAATCACGCTTGCATTTCAGCATCCCCCTCCTTTTTTTTCTTTTCTTTCTTTTTTCCGTCATTGCCTTAGTTATAGGCGCATGATAGTATTTACTTATGAGCACTTTTTTTGCGCTTATGAACTACCATGAACGTATGCCCCGTGCACGCGCAGACCCAGCGACGACTGTTTGCCCCTCGCTTCGCACATCACGGGCTCGCTACAGCACGTGCATTAATTCGCGCGAACGCACTTGATATATGTCTGCATGTGATCTGCGAACGGAGGTTGACTTTACACGTAGTGGTTGCAGAGTAGAAACGATGTTCGAGTTGATGGTGCGTTGCGAGAAGCGGCGAACTTAGTCACGAATCGTAACCTTCTGAACAGTGCCCTTGAATAGTCGTTGCGTTCAGCCTCGCTATCGTTCGAGGGCGTGAAACATTAGGCTCACCTCTTATTTTCATTAAATTAAATTCCGGGGTTTTACGTGGCAAAACTGCGATAGATTGTGAGACTTGCCTTGTAGGGGGGGAATTCACCGCCTGGGGTTCTTTAACGTGCACCTAAGTCTAAGTATACGAGTGTTTTCGCATTTCGCTCCGATTGAAAGGCTGCCAGGAATCGATCCCGCGACATCGTGCATAGCAGCGCAACACCATAGGCGCTTAGCCACCGCAGAAGCTGACGGTGACAAGAACTTTATTGGTCCTGAGAAACTGTGGCCCGGGGGAGCCGAAAGCTCCCTCAGGTCAAGTGGGTGGCTCCGCCCTCGATGGCACCGGGAGGCGGAGTCCCGTTGCGATGTACTCGCATTTTCTTCCAAGTTTGAAACTTCTTAAGAGCACCAACACGCTTCTTTCTTGCTATGCATGGTCACGGAATCTGGTAAGAAAGAAAGAAAGAAAGAAAGAAAGAAAGAAAGAAAGAAAGAAAGAAAGAAAGAAAGAAAGAAAGAAAGAAAGAAAGAAAGAAAGAAAGAAAGAAAGAAAGAAAGAAAGAAAGAAAGAAAGGTTGCAAGAGTCTCTTCCTGTCTATTCGATCTCATACGGCTGTAAGGACATAGCGATGAAAATCACACTGTGAAGATAGTGCTAAACCAAACTACTTTTTCGAACAGGCGGGCCGACTTTTCGACGAGCAGACCTATAAGTCTCAGTATTCTATTCTGTGATAATTGACTTCCTTTGAAGCGCCTGGAAGGCAATTGATATATGCTAGAAAATTAGAGGTCGTAGGTAGGAAGTTGCATGGTAAGGTTCAGTAAACGGCACCCATCAGCACATGCCAACAGTCGACATAGCGAAATTCCGACAAATAGCTTCCGCCTTTTAATGCCGTATACCAGCTGCAAGACATTGAAGAATGACGGAGACATTAAAGAATGACATGGTCACTGTAAGGCTTTGGCGGCGGCACCGCTACACACAAAGATCGCTCAAAATGTGGCTTGACTCCTGGCTGGATCGCTGCATTTTTTCTAGCACCTGTCCCTCTCCTGCCTCGTCCATCGAAGCGGGCCGCCTTGGAGTCCCCATCTCAATGACGCGACCTTTCCTATAAGCACCGACGTAGCACTGACTCGCCGGCAACTTTAATTTTCACCGCGGCTCTCCACGGTCCTCAAGGCCATTTGTTTCCTCCTCCAAGCAGAGATTTCGTTGCGCTCGTTCGTAACTCGCAAATCTCTCTCTGCGCACCCTTCTTGCCGTTTTCTCGAAGGAGACGCGCTTTTTGCCACGATAGTAGGCATGCGCACGTGTCCATCTCATGACGCTGCCCAGCGACGCGTATAATAAGCTAGAAAGCTTGGAAAATCAGCCAGCGCGGCGCATCGGTCGGGCCGCGCCGGTTCGCGTTGAGGATCGCGTCCCTCTTTCGTGGAACGCGTTTGTTGAATTCGAATGTATCCACTTTGGCGGCGTTTCAGCAACAACTCCTAGTCGAAACACGGATAACGTTGTCGCCACCCTGGCGAAGTCGGTTAACACGTTCTGAAATTGATAAAGCCACGACCCCTCGCGCTCCGGCGTTGTATTCGCTCAGCAAGCGACGACGCTTGCAGGCATTCGAGCCCACAGGGGGTCCTGAACCGGTGTGCGTGACTTGCATTCTTGTTTTCGACGGCTGCATACGACTTTATAAAGCAGTACGCAGATGTGCTCCGAATTTAGTCGGAGCAAAATGCATGTAAGCGAGATTTGAAGCCATGTCTGTTCGTTGGCAACAATGTTTCGGGTTTTCATAGCGTGCGTGAATTTTGCACTTTATGTGAAACGACCTTCGTCCTCCAGTGGACATAAATATAGGCTTATGATGGTGATGATGATGATGATGATGATGATGATGATGATGGTGGTGGTGGTGGTGGTGGTGGTGGTGGTGGTGGTGGTGGTGGTGGTGGTAGTGGTGGTGGTGGTGGTGGTGGTAGTGGTGGTGGTGGTGGTGGTGGTGGTGGTGGTGGTGGTGGTGGTGGTGGTGGTGGTGGTGGTGGTGGTGGTGGTGGACACGGCATCCTATTTCTCATCTAAGGATGAACAGGAATTGCTCCTTGTATGGTTGATTGGCGAATACCGATCTCGTAGTAGGCCTCTTTTGCGCATAAAGGTGTACGCTTCCAACCTCTGCACGTGGCGTTCATTTTTCTTGCGTGACTTACTCGGCATGCCAAATTTCAGAGGCGAAAAAAAAGTACGCATAAAACGTTCAGCCTAGGAAAGTAACTGCATGCGCACAAAAGCTCTACCGCTACAAAACGCATTTTCCCCTACAGGAAGCGTTCTAACATTCATTGCTTCCTGTCAACAATCACAGGCGCGTCACCTGCATACAGGCAACGCACCTGTGACGAGTTACGCACACTTCAGAGGGCCTTTTCCTCAGCACGAGTGCGCTCCTAAGTTTTTAAGCACGTATTTTCAACACCTCAAAATATCTTACAATTGTTTCAGTTGCACATGTCATGCAAAAACCTGCAGAGCCTATTTCTCTCTCAGAACAAAAGATATTACAAACTGCGCTAAAGGCTTCTAGTTCATCTCCTGCGGTCGGCCTACCTGCAAGATAAATAGGCTATCGCAGTGATTATTGCCGCCCCTGATTTGTGCGCACGATTTACGCTGCCCTGCTTCCTTCGATCCTCCCTTTCTTTTTACTATGGATAGCAAGTTTTACCCGTTGTTTGCACTGATTCATTAAGCCGTCTTGTCCGAAGCCGCTTGTGTGTCATATGAGACTCCGAGATGTGCAATAACGCAATTTTTTGCTTTCAACTGTAAGTTTTATTATGTATGTAGGCTGGTTTCTGTGTTCTATTCGGAAGCATCTTGTGTGCCAGATGCGTAATCGTACGAAAGAGGGCTAGAACGATGGAGACAAGACGAATGGTCTAAATATCGGAGTCGGCAGCCGTCATTTACAGAGTACATCCTAAGGGGTGCCACCATATACCGCGCCGCGACACACACAGACCGCACCACCAATGTGCCTAGTATTTGCGCCATGGTAGCGCAGGTTCGTCAAAGTGCACCTGAAGTGGTAATCAATGAACAAGGGCCATAGATGGGCACATTCACTCATACTCCCTCCTACTCACTCACACTCATTGTGAGTGTAAGTGACGAAGGCTGTTAGTGGACGTATGAACATGAATGAGAGCCGGTGAGTGTGAGCGTACGTAACTGTCGACGAGTGTGAATTGACGTATTGACCCGAGTGAGCACAATTGAGTCGGCACGAGAAAGTGTGTACCGGTAAGTGGACGTGAGCATGAACACGAGTGAGTGCCGGCGAGTGAGTTGATGGGAGCATGAACGCGAGTGGATTGCCAGTTGGAGCAAATGGACACGAGTACGAGCTAGAGTGAGTGCCGGTGAGTGTAAATGGACGTGAGCACGAACCTAAGTCAGCTCCTGTGCGTGTGAGTAGGCATATATATATATATATATATATATATATATATATATATATATATATATATATATGAATGGAAGTACCGGTGAGTGTCAGTGGACGTGTGAACATGGGTGCCGGTGAGCATGAGTTAACGAGAATATGAACGAAATTGGTTCCTATCAGTGGGAGGAGGCATACATATGGAATTGAGTACCGGTGACTAAAGGTCGATGAAATGGTGCAAGAATATGATTGGTTTGATGTAATTACACCTCATCAGCCAAAATATATTATCGGGTGATAAGTATATTTGAAAACAGATATGAACACTCAATAAAGATGATACAAATCAGGCAAAGAAAAGATCTAGCATGGAAAAATTCTAAGCAGAAGTCTGATGATATTGGGCTAAGGCGCGAATTCCGCGAATTCCAAGGGACAAGCAAACTCAGGCTGGGAAGAAAAATATATTTTAGAAATGAAATATCTCGGACGAAAGGAAATCAGAAAAATGCTTGTTCGACATTCAGTGAGTTAATGAGAAGAAAAAATATATGATTCTGGTATTTAGCGTGCCAAATTTACGATATATGATTATGAGGCACGCCGTAGTGGGCAACTCCGGAATACGATAGTGCACGATAGTTTTTGCATTGCGCCCCCATCGGAATGCGGCATGCTTCTTTCTGGTTCTATAAAGCGACAAATGGACAGCAGTACCAACCTCGCTATGCGATATCAACAAGACTACGCGATATGACGTGGCGGTGGCGGATTGTTGCAGCATAGTCGGGTTTATAGCCTGGTGATCGGTACGCCGGCAATTGCTCCGCCTCACAACAATATTTCACCACACGCCCAGCAAGCTCATGCAGTGTTTCCTATAGGAATGCAATAGCAAGAACCCGCGTCGGTAGCTGTGATGTTGCGCTGCCGAGATCGCGGGTTCGATCCCGGCCGCGGCGGCCAAATTCCTATGGGGGTGGTATGCAAGGACACGCTCGTGCACCGTGCATTTAGTGCGCACGTTAACGAGCCCCCCACTGTATACGGCATATGCCTGATAATCAGATCACGGTTTTTGACACCTAATACCTCGGAATATAATTAAATTTTAAAGCAACAAGAAGCCGTGAAGCTGCGACCGCGAAAGGGCCGTGCATGAGTCAAGGAGCACGTAAACGAACACCTATCGTTGCATGTGCGATCGCCGACAACGCGGTGGTCAGTAATGAGCCGCGACGCCACGCTAAGGCGCCCAGGCGCGTTTAGAAACTTTGTGCAAGCGTGGACATGCAGTTGCCGCTTGAGGCTCACGACAACAAGTTTCTTGAGCTAAATATTCAGTATAATGGCGAACATTGAACGAACGATGAGAAATCACAAACGCGTACTCATGCGCAAACACACGCGCGCTCACGAATATTGGGGTCCCTTGTGAGTGGTGCTGAATGGCGTGCGCTAAGTCCAGGGACGACGACGAAGTTTCGTGCTCGGTTGGTGGTTTCTTCTGGTGCTGAAGTTTTTCTCTATTTATGTGCTTTTCGTGCATCAGTAACCAGCAACGACGTTTGTGCTGAATCCTGAGGACTCCTACTCTGCTGGAAGATACTCCCCGCAAAGCTTGCCATGGAAGAGATGGTCATGGAGTCGTCTGGCGGCCAGCTCAGACCGCCCGCGGCTCGGAAAAAGCCGTTTTTCAGTAGCATCCGACGCTTCTGATTCTGAGCTTTCTGACTCAAGGTCGGAAGATTCGGATGTTTCATACCTGCTAAGCACCGCCGTTCGAGACGGACGTCTCCGGCATCGTCCTCAAGTGAAGCGACCATCATATACAGCAGCATCGTGACTACGACAGTAGCCTTCATGCCCGTCGACGCGACGGTAAGCCCGAATGCTATCTCCCGACAGAAACTCAATTATTTCTTCTTCAAACTTGCCCCTAGACTAATCCAAGAAGTTCGCGTGAACCCCTGGAAAAATGTCATAGCCGTTGACACAACCGATGATAAGATGGTGCAAACTCTGCTTGGTTTGTCTGAAATTTGTGGTGTCCGCACGCGGCCCTACATACCACAGGGTGCGCATATTGCAGCTGGTGTCGTCTCTGATGTCGACTTGGATCTCAAAGACGACGTTTTTAGGAGAATGATCGTTTGCGCACCACCATGCAAAATAATTAGCGTTCGTAGGTTGGGCTCGTCAAAGTGTATGAAAATATTGTTTGCCGGTGGAAAGCTGCCTAGTCATATAAAGGCTGGACTTGTGCGCTATCCTGTTCGCCCCTTCGTACCACGGCCCTTACAATGCCATAAATGCCGTAAGATTGGTCATGTTCAGGGCTTTTGCACCAAAGATCTGGTCTGTGCCAAATGCGGTGAGAATCACCATGTAGATGCTTGTGAAAGTCAGACATATCAGTGCCCTAACTGTAAAGGCGAACATTTGGCAACGGATAAAGAATGTCCCTCATTGAAGGACGTACAAAAGGCACTAAAAGAGAAAGCCAAAAAGAAAGCAGCAGGAGATGAAAGCACGCGTCTGAGTAGTGTTGGTCCAGCGACTGGAAATGCCTCGACTAAGCAAAAAACAGTGCGTTCAAGGAATGACAAACAAACAACGCATCGAAAAGAAGGGGGGCGGATCTTCTACCTCTCGGAGTCATCGTGGCCAGCGCTGCCATCAAAATTGTCGGAACAAGTCTCTACAAAGACTGCGACCGCAGTGGAGAACATTGAAAACACAGTGCATAAACCGGTCTCAGCCAACGACGAGGCGCAACTTGTCAATCTTCTGAAGATGCTTGTCAACGTCATCAGGTCTCAAATGGCCAGTCGTCAGACACCAGCAGCATCAGCAGCAGAGCAACTTTTGGAGGCCCTCGTTCCAGTCCTCGACGGCCTTCAATAGACGTGTTACCGGAAAAAATCTTATCAGTTGTCAGCAGCCTCGCCCCTTTGTGCTGCAATGGAATGTCAGATCGCTGCGACCGCGGCACGCGGATCTAGTTCTTCGACTCATCGCTATGAAGACTCCACCAGATGTTATAGCGCTTCAGGAAACTAACGTAAGGAAAGACAAATATCGACTGCCAGGCTTCATGGGTGTCCACAGTAACACTCGGTGCGCGGAACCAACCTGTGGCTCTTTCCAGTGTGTGGACGCGAAGCATACGCGCAATGCTTGAAAAGCATCAGTGTACATACGTGCTGACTTGGATTTCACGGTTCATGACACCGATGCCATCTGTGATGATGAGTTTGAGCGCACAGGTGTTACTGTGAGCCTCAAGGGTGTGACTACGACGGTGGCAAGCATTTACATCCGGCCTACACGTTCTTCAGACACCTCACTACTTGAGTGCTTAGTGTCTCGGTGTGGTGCGTCGTTTGTGTTATGCGGAGATTTTAATGCTCACCATCCGCGATGGTGTAGCCGCCCCCAAGACAATCGTGGCGCAGAAATTAACGAGCTTATTATCAAGAATGATCTGCAATTACTGAATGACGGTTCACCTACATTTATAGGTAGAGGAAAAGAGCATTCCACTATAGACTTTGCAATTTCATCGAGAGATGTGTGCTTAGCCTGGTCATGCGAAGCTGACCCGTGGGGCTCAGATCACCTGCCCATTTGGTTAACACCAACACATACTGCGGGCCGAGAGACTACCGTCTATACAGTGACAAACTGGGATAAGTTCCGTCAGCTTATGTGAGACGCACCATCTCAAGACAGTCTGTTCAAACGGGTGAGTGAGTGTTTACGACAAGCTATAGACGACCGTCTATACAGTGACAAACTGGGATAAGTTCCGTCAGCTTATCTCAGAGGCAACATCTCAAGACAGTCTGTTCAAACGGATGAGTGAGTGTTTACGACAAGCTATACAATGACGACGAAGTATCGGCAAACCAAACCCCGATCTTAAGCTTTTGCGGCTCCGCGCATGTCGACGCCGCGCTTATAGGTGCACACAGCGCTCTAAACGACGCACCGACTGGACTCTGTATAACCGCATTGATGCAGCCATACGGCGGCATACAAAACAGCTTCGTCGCAAGAGCTGGGCCGCCTTATGTAGTTCGCTGCATACTGGAAGTGGTTTTGGAAATGTGTGGCGCATACTGAAGGCTCCCCGCACTCCCGAAATCTGCAAGAACCCTATGTGTATACGGCTGCTTTGTGCATAGCGACTGGACATTCATCAAAAGTTCTAGCGGAGGCATTTGCAGACCTTTTCGTCTCTCCTATGTTCAGTGACACCACAAATGGCGAACTTCCTTCTTTGACAAGTCAGAGTACCATGACTGCTTTCTACGGTCCAGCCTGCCAGATGGACAAGGCAGACGTCACTCTTGAGGAGCTGCGACACGCGCTCAGCCTCTCCAAACGACCCACTGCCCCAGGTGAAGACGCTGTGACGTATCAAGCATTACGGAACATTGATAACAGTTTTCATGACCGTATACTGGACGAGTATAATGAGATATGGAGAACTGGTGTGATCCCTGCTGAGTGGAAATCGTCCGTGGTATTACCAATTTTAAAGCCCGGGCGCCCTGCACGACACCAAGTCCTACCGGCCGATATCCTTAACATTAAATGTCATCAAGTTAATGGAGCGAATGGTCCTGTTTCGTCTAGATGACAGGCTAGAGAAGCTAAATTTTTTCCCTTATGTGATGAGCGGTTTTCGTCGCCGCCGTTCAGCTCTGGACAGCATTCCAGACCTTGTCTCAGCGCTTGAATGGGCTAAAGGAAACAAGCACTCCGCCTACATGCTCTTTTATAGACGTACAGCAAGCTTTCGACTCGGTTATAGCGGCATTATTTATGAACATTACTGACATTTCTGAACAAGATGCTTCAGTTACGCCTTCGCCTCTGCAAGATATCAGCAAACACGTACTGCCCATTTACCTTACAATCCCTGACATACACAAAAAGTCTGATATGTCTGTTTCGGCCATATTCCAGTTGTTTCAGTCGCACATGTTCGACAGATTTCTAGATTACCTTCAAGTATTTACAGTTGCATCTGTACACAGCGACGGTCAAGGCGCCTCCGCAGCTTTTTTCTGCCCTTCGACTCAAGTACGACGCATATTTCATATACCCCATCCAGCCTCGTCAACAACTGCGGATCTAGCAGCAATTAATGTTGCACTGAAATACGTGCAAGAGGAGTTAACCACACCGAAGATTGTCATATTTATAGACTCCCGCGCTGCACTTAGCAGATTACAACGCAGTCAGGTTGATTGGCCAATTTTGCGCAGCATTACTGACTCTGCCAACAAAATTTTATGACGTGGGGTATCTCTCGTTGCTCAATGGATACCTTCGCACGTAGGGATCGCCGGAAATGAAGAGGCTGATCGACTGGCTTCATCTTGCACTCATAACGACTGTGATTGCCCTGAAATTTTGTGCAAGCTTGTTGACACTCGTCTGCTGATTCGTCGCCACCTACTCAAGCAGCATCCAGACCAGCGCGTCGCAAATGGAACGTTCCCGCCACGTGTTCGCGGTCAAGGCTTGCCTCGTCGCGCTAGAGCGCAACTACTCAAGCTAAGGGTTGGCTGTGTGGACGTGCGCGGACGTTTATACAGACAAGGACGTGTGACCAGTCCATCGTGTACGTCTTGCGGTGGCTTCGAGACACTTCAGCACCTGATATTGGAGTGTCCCGCTTTCAGTGCACAACGCATATCGCTAGTGAGGGACTATCATCTCCTTGGCCTGCGGTGTACGACACTAGACGAATGTTTATACCCCAGTGGTTGTGCGTCTCGACGTGATCAAGCTCATCGCGCTCTCCTTGCTTTTCTAGAAGCAACAAACTTAGGGGCAGGTTTGTAACCCAGCAACTATTTCTTTTATTTTACATTCTTTAGTAGCGTGACCTGCAGGGACGGGCCCTACTGTATGTTGTACTTTATTCTTTGAGATTTGTCATCTCGCTCTTTCTTTCCTCCTTCCTTCCCTCCTTCCTATCTTTCATTTCTATGTTTGTCTCCTCCTTTCCGAAGAGTGGGCAGGCGTTGTGCCCCTTCCGGTGGCAGTTGCCAGCCTTGCTCCTCGCTTTCTCTTTCCTGTGTATATGTTTACAACTCAAATAATAAATAATAATAAATCCAGGAGTTGCGGAGATGGGTTTGCACGCACCTCCATCTCCACAAAGTCCACATTTTTATCATAGTGTATGTATACAAGCTCGCTGAAGGCGCGCTGATTACACTCATATATGCACGACATTCACATTCGTTTTTTTTTTTTTTTTTTTTTTTTTTATCCGCCAGAGTGCGTGCCTCCCCGGAAGACCTTTACATCGGTAGAAGCGCGCGAGCTCCAAGATTATAGCTGAAAGAAAGCATAGTTCGCAGCTCAAACTTTAGGAAAAACAAAAAATACTCGCGCACGTACTCAGTCGCGCTGTGAAAAGAAAGCAAAACTTCATAAAAAAAACTAACGAAAAGGGCACAGTGTGGTCGCTGTCAGGGAAAGCCATTCGTGTGTTTTATATGCGCGATTTGGACAGGAAGTATACAAGCTGACGCTTAGCGACTTTGCGGTCATCGGGCAAAAGTTGGTCCATCACGCCAAAAATGGAAGCCAATAATCTTCGCTGAAGCCACACTATAGCGTTTATATGACGCCAAATCACGGGTATTTTTAGTCACGCCCTGCCTATTCCCGCTGACCCCGCCCGCGTGCCTTGGTTTGCTGCTGTTAGCGTGGTATGTTTTTGATATTGTAGTTCATCTCGCGTACAGCTTGCAACAAAAAAGCTTACACCATAAAGAGAGCAACTTCATGGTATGGTATTGCAATGGGTCCCGAGTCGCTCTGGTAGAACAATATTAACCTTGTTACTTGCGATGCTATCACGCGCACTGTGCGTAAAAATGATGTCCGTTTACTGCCATAAATAAGGTATACGCAGGGTTCAGGAGGGATACTTGCTTTGTCCACGATTGTCAGAATGCCAAAAGTACGATTCAGCATACCGATAAAGGTCGTCGCGCTATAGAGGAAACAATTACACACACAATATACGACTTGTATAATTGAAAGATAGTATCAACTTGAACTAAGAAGCTACAAGGTCGCGGGATCGAATCCTGGCCACGGCAGCCGCATTTCGATGGGGACGAAATGCGAAAACACCCGTGTACTTAGATTTAGGTGCACCTTAAAGAACCCCAGGTGGTCCAAATTTCCGGAGTCCCCCACTACGGTGTGCCGCATAATCAGATCGTGCTTTTGGCAAGTAAAACCCCATGATCTAATCTAATCTTGAACTAAGAAGCTACAAGCGAAATCCATACAGCTTTCTCGAGAACACAGCTGTTTATATGAATAAAGAATTGCGGATTCCGCGCTTTGTGGGATTCGGTTTAAGCGAAGCTTTCACTGGTGTTTTCGAAGAACGCTGTTATTCTGTAATGGCCATTTGCACCTATATATAGAGCACACGACCAAGTTGAACACATTTTAACCAGAAAATGCCTCGCTCAACATAAACTTGTCGCGATCGAACATGCAGATCCCAAGTATGACGGCAATGTAATGCCGACGGTGGTATGACCATGGCGTGACCACAATTGGATTATGACACTGGAACGACGACCACGGAATGATGACGATGAAATTACGACGGTGGCATGAAGCCGACGGCATGATGATTACGGCAGGGCGACGCCGGCGTGTTTGTGTTGGAGCTCCTGTTTGCGCGCACGCACATCACCTGTCGCCCCGGGCCGCCTCAGTTTGCACTATGTCCGGCACCAGCCAATCATGGAAGACAGCACCTTCGCTTATATATCCACAAATATATCCACCGAGTTATCCGCCAACCCAGCTGTAGCAACAGCTTCAGTAGCAGCCGCCGCCACGCCAAACCCGGAACGGCGAGCAAAGAAACGTTCGCTTTAAAATCTCTCCTCGGCCGGAGATTGAAGCCAGAACCATCGTCTGTCCGGAGCAGACACGCGACTTCACTTTCATGCGCCTAAAGAAATAAAAAAAGAAGTACAAAAATATCTTTATGGAGCTGCATATTGCTAATCTCCCGATTAGCTCAGTGGAAAGATCTACTAGACAAACCTGCTAAAAAAAACATTCTGAGGTTATTACCTGCCAAAACCACGATTTGATTATGAGACACGCCGTAGTGGGTGACTCCGGGTTCATTTTAATCACCAGAGGTTCCCTAACGTGCACTCAATGCACAGTAAACGGCCGTTGTAGGTTTGATATTGTAGTTCATCTCGCGTACAGCTTGCAACAAAAAAGCTTACACCATAAAAAGAGAGCAACTTCATGGTATGGTATTGCAATGGGTCCCGAGTCGCTGTGGTAGAACACCTGTGGCCTGCATTTCATCCCATCGAAATACGGCCGCCGTGGCCGGGATCCGATCCCTCGCCCTCGGGCTTAGCAGCGCAATGCCAAAGCCAGTGCGCCACCACGGTGGTACAGTCAAACCTATCGCCTGCGACTAAGTTTGCAGCCACCGATCTTGTGCCCCTTCCCGGCATGGGCCAGCACTCGCCTGTAGTTGCAAGTCGAATGTTTCGGATTCGTTAGCGCAGTCTCTAGACCATCTGGTCACTTGCTAGCTGGCATCTCGTACAAAAACTTTACAGTGACGTTTCACTTTGCGAACGTGGGTTACGCGCAAGCGTATTGATGCTATTCCCTTTTTGTGCATTGCGCGTAGAATGTTTTAAAGATGCTTTGATTGTGTGTAAGGGTAGCAGTCTTTCCAAGGCTTATTTTTATTTTGTAAGTTCTATGTCCATTTTTCGATTTTTATTAAGTGTAAAGTGCCATTAGGAAAAATGGTAAGGCACTGTAAGGAAATGCACAGTCTTTATCATTTCAAGCAACTTGGTAATGCACTATTCACACTATTCGTTTTCCCTTCTTCTCCTTCTTCCTCTTCTGAAGCCTCCTGGACACGCCAAGCCCACGCCTTTTGCCGGACTTGTTCAGCTCGTGCCCGGCGCTTGGCGACGACTTCGAGGTCGGCCTACTCGCGCTCGGCCTGGCGCCGCTTGCGTCGCTGCTCCGTCCTTCTCGGTCGACGCTCGGTCTCTCGATCACGAGGAGAACCCGGTACGTCCATAGCGCACACAGAACCCGTAGCAACTGCCAGGGGAGGTCAAGTAAGGTCAACCCAGCGCACATCCGCCTACCCTCCATGCTCCGCGATGCTTCGCCTCCTTTCTCCTTCCCCGCTTCGCTCAACGCCACCTAGACTTTCCTCCAGGTGGCGTTGCTTTGCCGCGCGCTCTGCGCGCTCAGCGCGCTCCAGGCTCCTTCCTCTTCCAGGCTCCTTTCGCATCTCCAGGCTCCTTCCTCTTCCGGCGCTCGCTTCCCTCGCGGCGACACACGTAATATCGCGGATTTCACAGACGGGTCATGTACGCTTGCGCGTAAAACGTAAGTAAATATGCTCTGTGTCAGAATGTGACGTGCCCCTGGTTCTCATGAAAATGGCACGCCGTGCTCGGATTGCGTACACTTACGATTCCGCTTGATATCGTTGCTTCAGTTCCTGTCTCGATAACCTTCCTGGAACGGCTCTTCTTACATATGAAATACATGCAGTTCATACAAAAACATTTTTTACGTTAGTCTTAAACCATAGAGTTTCATGCAGACGACCTACTAGTGAGGAACGAAAGCACCCCATCGCTTAACCACGATGTGAAACGATGCGAAGTAGAGATCCTTTGTTTACTTGCGCGTTGTATAGTGTGGACTCACGAAATGGCGCAGAGTTCAGCAGCAAGCAGCACGCTTTAGAGCGTGGAAACAGTGACCTCTTACGAAGCGTTCGCGCCACTTGATGGAGGGGTTCTTCGGTTGAGACCTGTTGCGTCTGACCATATGTTGGTCGGACGGGTAGGCTGCAGCAGCTTGCGCTTATTGCAATGCGACAAGGACGAGGGTTGCTTCGACAGTTCTCATTGTAACAGAATAAGGAACCTTCATTTCGTTACCAGATGACGACTGATGTTCATTTGGCGCAATGATCATTGAGTTACGGTCAGGAGTTCGATTCCCGGCTTGGATTTTCGGCCGTGTTGGTTGCTTATACCTACGAGGACTTAGCGCAAGAAAAAGGGCCTTCTAGTGAGGTTTTGGCATGCGTTAAAGGACTCCCTCTGTGTCGGAGAGAGAGAGAGAAAAAAAAAGGAAATGCTGGGAGGTTAACCAGAAAAGGTCTGGTTTGCTACCCTGTGCGGGAGAAAAGGGAAATGGGATTTGAAAACTCGTAGACCGCAGAAAGCGAACTAGTGCTCTGGCTGCCTTTAGTGCGCATGTCTGTTGTGACCACTGTCTTATAGTACATTTTGCTGTGACAATGGCCGGCTGTCCAGCGTCTCTAACGCGGTACATAGCAGTTGCCTATCCGTGCTATAACGTGGAATCATTCACTTGAGGAAAGGGGAGATATAGCGAAGAGAAGCAAGTGGAGCTGCAGCCTGGTCGCCTTGTGCGTAGAACAGAAAACCAGTGGCCTCTGCAATCGAGTGCCGACATATGTGTGAGGGTCATTCAAGTCAATCCGGGACTTTTTTTAAAAAACAAATTTCAAAGTGTGGAAAGTGGATTTATTTTTCCAGATAACCTCCAGCTACAGTTATACACTTATCCCAGCGTTTAACTAACGTCTGGAATACTTCGGCGTAGAAAGCTTTATTATTACAATGGAACCATTCTAGGACCCCATCCTTCAGTTCATCATCAGTGTTGAAATGTTTTCCTCCTAAGTATTCCTTCAGGGGCCCAAACAGGTGGAAATCACTTGGTGCTGAGTCAGAACTATAGGGAAAGGGGGGGGGGTAATATCTCCCAGCCAAGTTCGTGGATTGTTTGGAATGTGCTTCGAGCGGTATGCGGTCGTGCATTGTCTTGCAAAAAGACCACACCCTTTGTGATCAAACCCGGACGTTTCTTCCGTAAAATCTTGTGCACATCACGCTGAACACGGCAGTAATACTCACTGTTGATAGTGACACCATGGGGCAAAAAATCAACGTGAATAACTCCCTGTTTATCCCAGAATACACTTGCCATCACTTTACCAGCAGACGCAACTGTTCGAAATTAGTTGGGAGGTGGTGATTCTGTATCCTTCCACTGCATCGATGCTCTTTTGGATTCTGGGGTGAAATGGTGAACTCATGTTTCGCTACATATCATGATGCGATTCAAAAATCCTGACCTTCGCTTTCATAGCGTTCTTTCAGTTCTCTACAGACTTCAACTCTTCTGTGTCTGTCAAAAGCAGACAGATGCCTTGGGACCCAGCGTGCACTCACTTTTCGGAACAACAAATGATCATGAATTATTGTGTTCACTGTTCCTAACGACAGATTACACACCCTTGCAATTTCATGACAGGTTATGCGACGATTGTCCAGGATCAACTGATCCACGCGCTGAATGTTCTCAGGATTACTACCGTGGGCTGTGATGGGATCATCAGTAATAGAGATACGGCCATTTTTGAAGTACTTACACCATCCAAATGTCTTACTGCAACTGAGTGTCTCATCACTGTACTGAGTCTGAAGTCTTCTGTAAATTTGAGCAGGTTTTATGCCCTCATTCACTAAAAACTTCATCACAACACGCTGTTCCACGTAGACGTTCACACTGTTGTCCGCCATCTTGAATAGCAGTCTATCCAGAAGCGCGGAAAATGAGCGCCGTCTACCAGTAACAGGACACAGGTGCCAGTTTCGACTGCATAGGCGTCCATTTAAACCTGGAAAGAAAAAAAAATCCCGGATTGAGTTGGGCGATCCTCGTACTTGATGAAAAATAACACGCAGTGTTGGCACGACGAAATTCGCAAGTATAGGGTTGCTTGAGTTCATGTGTATCCTTTGCCCTGTAGTCCACTTAGCTTAGACTAATGATGACGATGATGACGACCGCGAATATTTTAGACCGTTTATGCCTTTGGGACACTTTACATTCGTTGCTCTCTCTCCGTCTTCGCACATACGTATGGGTTTGTTGTGTTTCCGCTCTCTCACTCTTTATGCGAAAGCATCAAATGGCTCGTTGAGCGAAAAAGCCGGCCTCTGTGGCAGCGAAACGGCACCTAAATTCTCATTGGCTGCGACGCCACGTTGCGTGCGCGCCTCGACGGAGCAGAGCGGCCCAAAGGGAACACCTGCTGCCGCACTGGCGCGCCAGGTGTTACGTGAGGGGAAAGGGCGTGGCCGCGACGCCACGCCACCTTCGCTTTCGGAAGCCTGTATTATTTGTCCGCGCAAGCTCTCGCCTGCGTTCTAACTTCGCCTCGGTAATCGCTATAAAGAAATTAATGTATAAAACAAAATCAATTCGAAAGGAGAAACGTTGGCGGTTTCGAACCTATAGCTACGACCCCACGCTCCGAAGCCGAGTGTCTTACCCACTGGGCTAAACCAGCACCTCCTAGATAACAGGCCTGTGCACTCTGCTTTATGACATCATGCTACTTGGACCAAAATGTCCATTGCGAAGCCCGGCGTGATGAAAGCAGTGACGTCAAACTCACCGCGGCTTACTCGGGAGCGTCTCCATTAGACTCTGTGGCAGTCTGGAAAGGTAGCATGACATCACGGATCCGGATCGAAGTGCGCCGGCCTTGTGCTATCTAGGAGGCGTTGGCCAATCGTCTCAATGCACTCGCTTGCCCGCGAGGAGTTCATAACTCGAAGAACTCAGCGGCGTTCAATAGGACATTAATGCTTTCGCATTCACTGCTCATAAGAAGTGCTTAGGTGTACTCAGATTTTTATTTTATGATGCTAACTCCGTTCCAGAATTCTCGAAGTAATGTGGATACCACGTAGCATATTCTATATATTAACCTCGTGCTTTGCAACTTTTTGTTTCTCTTGTTTCTCACTTGTGATGATTTTGCCTGACTATCATCGAAAGTCTGAAATGAACGAAGACAGCCCTGCTTCTTCCTGCGCGGAGCGTTAGCCATAAAAATGGCACAATTAAGAGCTCGAAGCTGGGCTAGTTAGCTTTCACGAAAAAAGAGGAGGACAGAGAGAGAATAGAAAGGATATAAAATAAGGGAGGTTTCGATTACTTGATGCATAAGCGCGTGGCTTCAGAAGCAAATCGATTTTCTTATTTGTTCCAATGGTCTCAGCTAATTCCAGAATGTCTTACAGTTATTAATACATCTATATTTGACTTCTTCCGTTCAGAGTATTCGGCGGCCTGCTCACACAATCCCCCCAGGTGGGGCGCAATGCTCATTGGCCGCGCATCCTCAGTTGACACCCCGTAGAAACCTTTGAAATAACCTTCGGTAAAAGATATCCTTATTATTTCCTCTGATCTATCCAGTGTCATTCCTTAAAGTATTCGAGCTGGGAAGGAATAGGGGTGAGGGTCAACGGGGAACATTTCAGCAACGGTGCGGTTTGCAGATGACACTGTCCTTATCAGCAACGCTGGAGATGACTTGCAACAAATGTTTGAGGATTTTAGCCTACAAAGTGTACAAGCAGGTCTGGAGATAAAAATGCCGAAGACCAACATAATGCTCAATAACCTAGCGAGAATTCTGCATGGGCAGTCAGCCTCTATAGAATCTGTGCAAGAGTAGTTTTCATGGGCCAATTACGCACAAGGGAACCGGATCATGAGAATGAAATCTACAGAATAATAAACATGGGTTGGAGCACGTACGGTAGGCATTGCCAAATCATGACCTGCAGCTTAGCGCTTTCCTTAAAAGAAATGTGTACAATAATTGCATTCTACCGGTACTTACATATGGGTCTGAAAATTGGGAGTTTAACAATGAAGTTTGAGAAGAAGCGAAGAACCGTGCAGTGATTGACGGAACGAAAAATGGTGGGCGTAACGTTAAGACAGAAATACAGCGCCGTGGATTAGGGGGCAAACGGGGGTAGCCGATATTCTGTATAGTTTAGATTAAGAGGAAGAAATGGAGTGGCAAGCCATGTGTAACGCGTAGGAGCAGATTACTGTTGGTATTACATAATACGTGCCAAGGGAAGGGAAACGCAATTCGAGGACGGCAAAGAACGGTGCGATCAAGTTAGGAAATTTGCAGGCATAGGATGGTGTCAGCTGACGCAAGACGGGGTTAATTGAAGATCGATTTGAGAGGCCTTCGTCCTGCGGTCGACATAAAATAGGCTGACGATGATCATCATCATGATGACAATTTTCATAAGAGGCTGCTTGTAGTGTGCTCGTGGAGGGGGGAACTTTCGTTGATTAGGTATAAAGCCAACGGAGAAACAGACGGCGCGATTAGGGGTCTGGCGAAGGCGCCTCATCCTTTTTCTCGTGGTCCCTCCGTCCAAGTCAAAACTCGCCGTCGCCGGGAAAGTTGCCGCCGCGAGCCATCGTGAGCGCAGTATCGGTGTGCAGGGAGACGGCGGCATCGATTTCTTTATCAGCATGCGGTGTACTCTCGCCTCGGCCCTTTCCGGCGCATGGCCCACTTTGCCCGTGGCGCTTCTATTGGCTGCGTGTGCTGACCGCTAAGTGGGTCTTCGCATCCGTTTCGCGCTGCCACTTGCCTTCGCTCGTATCTGTCGAGTAGCCAATGAGGAGCGACCGATTAATTAATTAAGCTAGGTTTAGTATGTCTTCGATCGTTACGAATGTGTATTCCTCGCACGCTTTCCGATCAATGGCCGCCACGCGGCACTTGGTACACTGCCACTGCGTCATGGCTGCTCCCCAAAAGCATTTTTCTTTCTCTTTTCTTGCCGTTGCTGAGAAATGATCTGCTAATTAAATGTACCTAAAGAAAGTGAGAGCCGCTGCTCTGCACGCCTACGCCTGTAACCTGACATGAGTAGAGAGAGCACGGTTCGTGAGCAAAATTAACAGCTGTGCGCCAATTCAAGTATTATTAATGCAAACACTTGGACATACAAAGACACAGCCGCAGGCGGAAGGGGTTTGGGACTCCACATCAACCCCTCCCCATTGTCCTCCAGATATAATCCTGGCTACACCACTTGCATAGCAGCTTAAAAGTCCCTTTTGCAAGGGCTCAAATCCGAATGAATAAAACTATATATTTACATGGTCCTGTACTAAACTACGCCTCTGCCCCCCCCCCCCCCCTTCTTTGTTCCGAGAACCTTTGTTCTCGTGGAATCATGTACCGCGCTAGTTCAAGCTGTGCAAGCTATTGCAACTTTCACGTAGAATACATACAAACATCTGATGAGCAAGTGAAAGTGAATGGCAACAACTGTTTTCTCGATTGGTTATACCGATTAGCAATCCTCTACATTAACAATCACTAAGATAAACGTTCATCGAAAAACAAAGAGCACACAATCACTTATCATTGCGCATTTAACAACGGAGATCACGGTGAGCCACGACTGGCAGAATAAAGTACTGCGCGGGCTCAACTGGCACGCGCTCCTACGCCGCACGGTGCGCGACGGGGATCAGAGCGTAATAAAAGCTGGTCCTCGCACGGCGTACAGAACTCGTGTTTTAGCGGCCACTCAACAGCGACTTTTTGGCACGAAAGCGAGATGAGAGCGCCCGATCAATAGAAAGCCACTCCCCCGGCAACACACGGACACGCGAACCTCCCCCTCTCGTCCACAGGGCCGCCCCATAACGAATATACGCACAAAAGAGCCAGCGCGATCAAACACAAACCGAACCGTAGCGCCCTCCGAGTCAATTAACCACCACCGCTGTCGCGTCTTGCCGGTGAAACTTCCCTTGTTCGCCAACAGATGGCGCCACGTCTTCTCTTCCTCTCTGTCCAGTTTCTTCTTTTTCGTTCCTCCCTCTTAAGCTTGCACGCACCTTTCTCCCTCTCGGTGAACTCCACGCCTCGCCACACCAACCATGCCGCGCAGCACCTCCTCCACCTTTACTCCTTGATAACGTGGGGAGTGGTAAAGTACATCTCTCTTTTTGCTCCTCTTGTGCTCTTGTTTCCTCGCCGGTGCGATCTCTTCTCCGCCGGCTCCTCTCTTGGTTTCCCCCGCGGCTGGTTGTGACTCCTCCTCTCGCCAGCATTCCCTCGCTCGCCCTTCCCTGCCGGTGACTTCTTCCCCTCGGTCCGCCAAGCGTCGACGTCATTGCCTCTCTCCCACAATCGTTCCTCCTCGCCACGCTGCCTGGCAGATCGGGAGAGGGCGCGGGGCCATCGCGTCGGCAATGGCAGAAGCGGTGCGCGTCCTAGTGCTCGCTTCACGGCGCCTATCTGCGGTCGCTGCTTTGCACACCCCTTGTCAACGCCGCCGCTGTCGGCTGCTGGGCGCGCTCTACTGGCCGCGACTTGACTCCTCGACGCGCCGCGGCTGATCCGTCACCGAGTCCTTCGTTGCAAGTGCCGCTACCGTGTGCAAGCCTGTCGCCTTGCCGGTCGTTTGTTGTAGCAGCAGCGAACGTGCGTGACGGTGCAGCTGTCGCGATGTGCCACGTGCGATCGCGCGCGGCGTGAAATCGGCCGCTGTCTTACAGAGAAGCGACATTCTCGCGGACGCCGGCTTTGGACCTCCGCTGCTCTGAACGGCTACTAGACTGTGATCGTGCGCAACGATTCCGATCGCAAAACGCTCAAGAGTCACTGGCGGGTGTTTTCGTCTGTTCTGCCTGACTGCACGCGGCCCATCTTTTGAACTTGAGATACACGCGCATCTTCCGTTGTTACCACTTTTGGCGCCGCTGGTCAGTAGTTGTCATCGTGCTTGTGTGTGTGTGTGCGTGTGTGTGTGAGAGTGCGTCCAGGACAGAACTGTGCACCGAGAACGTTGTCCAGGCTGTGGGATACTACCGGTACATGAGACTCTGAGACTGTCCGGTCGCTGTCTTGCGTCGTCCAGGTTTCTTGGAACTGGTGAGTAGATGTGCACTGTGCAATCTGTGGAAACACAGCATGCACGATTCAGCTTCGTTCTCTTCAAAGAAAGCGCAGCGAATCACCGTGTGAATATGTTAGTCGAGTCAGAGTGTCGCACTGTGCGCTTTACTGTGACCGACTCGGGCGCGCAAGGTGCTCGACCTGATTGACAGGTGTAGCGCAAGTGCGGCTACCTCAGCTGTCTCCGCGCGCTGAATAACAGAGCTAATTCCTTTAGCTTTACATTAATTTCGCTAGACATAACAAACAAACGGCGATAGACAACGCGTCTACGGATGTTTCAAAACAACATTCATGGACGTGTTGTACTTTGCCTCTCTGACAGCATTTGGGATAACACTGCAGCTGGGAACTTCGAAGCACGCTCAAAGGTCACTCATCTCCGCGGGCAGAGTACACGGCCTCCTCCTACCCAGGTGTTGCCCGGTTCGTGCGTCACGTGCCTTTTGTTTTTGTTTCCCTTGTTAAACACGCGTTTCGCTCTTTCGTCCTTTCTGAGTTGTCGGCGTTTTTCAGCTCCGGTCTTTCTTGCTATTTCTTTTCTTTTTTTCGTGTATGTGCGCTTCTGTGTTTGCGTACATTTGCCTTCGGCCAGTTCGACCGGACCGGCGTTCCTTGGGAGCAGCTCGCCAACTTGGGTGCAGGCCTCTCGTCTACGGCCTTGGAAGGTCGCCGCGCAGGGGAGGGTACCTCCGCTCCTCCCTCCTCTCTCGCGGCGGAGCCGCCGCTGCTCACGTTTGTGCCCGTCCACGGTGGCCGAGGGCGAGAGGTGTGCGCGAGGCGACTCCTTTGAAAGATGCATGGGCCGTCGCATTTATCGCCCCGCGGTGCGTTCAGGTTTCAGACGCCGACAAGACACCGAGGGGAGGGAGCCGTACTCACGAGGAATAACGGCGGCGCCCTGCCCGGGAAATTTGTCGAAGCCGTCCTTTTAAAAAAAGTTTGGCGCTCCCTCTTCAGGGTCGCGGCCCCTTAGTTTGACAAGTTTTGTCGCGCCTTTTTGCCCTCGTTTCTGCACCTCGCTGCCGTTGTTGAGTCCGTGGCCCGTCTTGCGATTGTATCATCCTCGAGGATATATCATTGCTCTGTACTTTGGGAAGTGATTAATTCTATTTGCCTAGAAGAAAGTGCAAATGAGCATGCGCCTGTCCCTTGTCCACGCGTAAGCATACTGTAAATGTGCACATCTAAAAACCGATAATCGTCCTGTAGGTCACCTGTCGCATTAGCTGTATAGCGTGTATACGAGTTTCGTATAGCTTTTGTGATAACTACAGAGACAGCGGCATTATGTTATGCGTATATCATTGCAAAGATGCGCAGTCACTATATTCCGTAGCTGTTACCTTCACTGCGCTTTTGCTAGGGTGGATATGCTGAAACTGCGGCGATGCGGTGCCTTCATCACATCGACGCTAGTTCGCCGTGCTTGTGGTTGCGCATGCGCTTTCTTGGCAGTTCACGTTACTTTCGAGCATGCATCTTTCCCGCTGCATTCCACGCGTACGACTTGTTCAGCTTACCAGCGGCAGAGTACGGGATTGGCGATTATGTCAAGTCCCTAGTCTTGCGCCGAGCGTAACATGTACAGCGCCAACATCGGGAACTGTGGTGGCGAGGACCCCTTGGCACTGCCCCACGAGCACAATTCACAAAAGATGACCACAAGCATCCAAGTGCCGACTGCGTGCACCTAGTTCACACGGAGGGCGTGCTCGTGAGATGAGACCAGGGGTCGGTATTTTCTAACGATTCACCTCATATCTCATTCTTTTCATCTTTCGTCACTGTCAGCGTGCCGCGACGTATGCTAAAAAGTATGTAAAATGTAATAGAATGTTACAAGTACAACCCCACCTGAATATTTACAAATTCTTGGTAGGCACAAACATAGTTACCTCACCAGCAGCCTCCCAAGTCAAAGAGACTGAAACCTCTCGGCGATGTCAACGTCGCAGTCGTTGGAAAATGTGCACACATTTGTAACCTGACAAGCACCCGGTGTTTGCGGGGGATTTTCCAAGCAGTATAGAAACCAAGAGATTGACCAATGCAGCAATTAGCCATCAGCAAATGCCCAGGTTCATCGTCGCTTTTACCGTTTTGCATCGCCCGATCGACGGCAAAATCGCTGACATGCAATACAAACTTCTTTTACACCAGCTTGAAATGTTGCCTGTGGAATACCCTACAGATACGCAGGTATACATGGTGCCTCTTTCTTCCACTGTAGAGATGATACTCGGACATTTAAAGGAAGCCGCTGCTGCCACGGCTTTTGCTGAAGCCCGATAAAGTTTTGTAAGCGCTATCTGCACAACCGGAAGCGTGAGGCTTGTTCGCACGTTTGTCTACTTATAAGCACGAGGCAATTGCGCAATTTTATTGCGATATCAATTGTATGGACACTTGAGGTACGCTGTTGCCGCCGTGCTGTCCTGGTATCGACGGCTCACGCGCGGCATGCGCGAGAGGGGTTAGAAGGCCTCCAAGGGTGCGCAGTGCGTTTGGCTGCAAAAAACGACGGAGCCAAATGGACACACCGTCACGCTCTGCTCAGTCGGCCCTGCCGGAGCCAAGGCCGTGTTCTAGCTTCCTCTGCTGGCATGAGCGTTGTGCGCACACACATTAGCGTTCCTAGTGAAGTGCCGTGTACATACCACGCCGGGTTGGATAACCGGGTCTGGAGTGGAATTAATAGTAAACGTGAAGCTCACTCTGCCTAATCCTTCCTTTGGGCGCTCACAAACGCCGATGCTTTTCTGTCGGCCTCATCTAGCGCAATGCGAGATTCCGCCGTTTCTCATATTGCCACCGTTGTGATACGCCTGGTGTATACCTGCCAGGGCGCTCTTTCTGATGCGCTGCAGCAGTTGCCTCGCGTGCTATGTCGCGCCATGTCGCATCCGCCTATTGTGAGAACGCCGCGTGCGAGGAGCTCGCGAGCGCAATTCGAAACCTTGCTGTCGCTTTCAGTGCTTCATCTGCACGCCCAAACTGCCTTTTTTTTCCCCCCTTTTTTTTTTTTTTTTTTTTTGTCTTGACCTGTTAGAACAACCGTGAGCCCACACCATTGACCTAACACACAATGGAAATCTCGAGATTGGTTGATATATCTGGGATAAGGTTACTCCTCCACATTCGCATAGCGCCATCCTGCGAAACATGTAACACCAGTTGTCTTGAAGCAGCCGCACCACACGTGACACGCGATGAAGCAGAGACATTGGATTAACAACAAGAACAGAGCACGCTGGCTGCTGCGGAGCAACCATGTGCACGAGCATGACCACCGGCGCCGAATTTGGTCCAAGCACTGCAACGCCAAATTATAGCCTGGTTTCAATGCATATACACATTTGACAGAGAGCGTGTTGACAGCTTAGCTGAAAGGCGTCCTAAATTAGTAATTTCAGATATCAATGCTTAGTTCACAAAGGTATATTACGGTGCCACACGGAGTAAATGACGTATACGGTCGACGTTATAGAATGAGATAGCTCCTCTGAAAACTGGCGTTACACGCCCCATAGCTTGTCCCTAGTTTCGAGAAACTGATCGGGTAAAGGAGGGTGCGCAAGGGCCGCAAGATGGGTACAAGCACCTGCTTACAAGGGCGCCATACTGCGGAAACTGATCGTAGGTTTATCATCACGCGAGCGCAACACCGAAGCGTCTATAGGGGAAACGTTTTCGGCAGAACGGGAACTGACCGCCCCTATACGTTGCCGATCACTTTTCTTCTTCTCGCTTCGTTTCCTGTGGCCGCAAGCATCTAGAACGATGAATGTGCTGATGAATTGAATACACTCGAGCTCGACGCATGGTGTGCAGCGCGTGATCAATGAGGTTCACGGGCTGCCTCAAGCGTGGCGCGCTCAACTATCCATAGAACGTATAACGGATAGTGAGGTTTGAGAATGAGTGAGGATAGAAGCTAAGCGTCACGAAGGAATTAGAACCTTTACTAGAAGTACTCGGGTATTAACATTTGCTTAACTGCCAGGACTTGTCCATAAGGGTCAGCAGAGTCAGCATCCATATATGTCAGCAGAGGGCAACCTCACTATGAGGTTGCTTCGCCCTCTGCTGACTGAAGCGGACTTATGCCCCCGGATTCGCTACGCCGGGGGCTGCAAACTCACGTCCTGTGTCGGGCCACTTAGCTTTCTGCGGGTTGCACTGTGACTTGTTCAGGGAAGGGTTGAAGAAGTCACCTAATGTTGAGGCAGTTTAGAAAAGGGAGGTTTGTATGGTAGAGCGGGTCTTGCCGGACCCTCTATTTGTTTTGTTAAGCCCCATCTTGATGCTACCCTGTATATCCACCCCTGCCTTGCTCTGTCATATTGTGCATAAGATAGGCTTATTTCGGAGAAAGGGATACGTGGCACACCAGTGCGTTCGCACCATATTTTGGTGGTGGGTGTACTGTTGCGAGGATTCCTATGAAATGGACAAACCTTGAGCACTCACTGACTTGAATTCCACATTTACAACGTGTGTGCTAAGGTCGTTAATTAGAAACATAATCGGTGATTTTTACTTACCTCAAAGAGCTTATTCGCAATCATATCAAGATTCCTGACGCCCACTGCAGCGAATAATATCATTATGAAAGACCTTTTTTGTCTCTTCTGCAGTACTCCCCCTTTTAATTAAAGGAATTTACTTATTCTTCCCCTAAACACCCGGTATATCAGATATTGGCATAGGACAAGGCAATATGTATGCACTGAAAGATAAGCAGGGTATTATCATCAGCAATTTCGATGATTTATAGTAAAGGCATCGGAAGGATTCTACACTGACCTGTACAGTCCACAGAGCAGCCACACTACCTTCATTCGAAGTAGTGATGAACAGGATACAGAGGCTCCTTGTATAACAAGCGAGGAAGTTAGAAAGGCCTTGCAAGACATGACCCGGGGGAAAGCGGCAGGAAAAGATGGAATAACGGTCGATTTATTCAAAGATGGAGGAGACATCATGCTTCAAAAGCTTGCGGCCTTTTATACGCAATGCCTCACGACTTCAAGTGTACCAGAGAACTGGAAGAATGCCAACATTATACTAATCCGCAAGAAGGAAGACGTTGAGGAATTGAAGAATTATGGGCCCATTAGCTTGCTTTCAGTATTGTATAAAATATTCACCACGATAATTTCCAATAGAATCAGCGCAACACTTGACTTCAGTCAACGAAGGGAACAGGCTGGCTTCAGGAAGGGATATTCTACGATGGATCACATCCATGTCATCAATCAGGTAATCGAGAAATTTGTGGAGTACAATCAACCTCTCTATATGGCTTTCGTAGATTGTGAAAATGCATTTGATTCAGTAGAGATACCAGCAGTCATAGAGGCATTGCATAATCAAGGAGTACAGGAGGCATTCGTGAATGTCTCGGGAAATATTTAAAAAAAAGGTTCCACAGTTACCTTGGTTCTCCACAAGAAAAGTAGAAAGTTACCTATCAAGAAAGTGGTCAGGCAAGGAGACACAATCTCTGCAATGCAATCGCACGTGTTTTTTGAGGCTGCCTGCTTAGACGTATTCAAGCCATTAGACTGGGAAGGCTTAGCAGTGGCAATCAACGGCGAATATTTCAGCAACCTTCGGTTTGCAGATGGCATTGTCCTGTTCAGCAACACTGGGGGCGAATTACAACAAATGATTGAGGACCTTAACCGAGAAAGTGTAAGAGGGGGGTTGAAGACTAATATGCAGAAGACAATGTTCAACAGCCTGGCAAGAGAACAAGAATTTAGGATCTAGGTCAATCTAGGATCTAACAGGGGATTCTGATCATGAGAAGGAAATTTACAAAATCAAAATGGGTTGGAGTGCATACGGCAGGCATTGCCAGATCCTGGCTGGGAGCTTACCACTGTCGTTGAAAAGAAAAGTTTACAATCATTGCATCCTACCGGTGCTAACATATGGGGCCGAAACTTGGAGGCTAAGAAAGAAGATCGAGAACAAGTTAAGGACCGCACAAAGAGCGATGGAACGAAAAATTCTAGACGTAACGTTAAGAGACAGGAAGAGAGCGGTGTGGATCAGAGAGCAAATGGGGATAGCCGATATTCTAAATGAAATTAAGAAAAAAAAATGGAGCTGGGCAGGCCATGCAATGCGTAGGATGGATAACAGGTGGACCATTAGAGTTACAGAATAGATACCAAGAGAAGGGAAGCGCAGTCGAGGACGGCAGACAACTAGGTGAGGTGATGAAATTAGGAAATTTGCAGGCGGAAATTGGAATCAGCTAGCTCAAGAGAGGGGTTTTTGGAGATCGCAGGGAGAGGCCTTCGTCCTGCAGTGGACATAAAAATAGGCTGATGATGATATCAGTTAAAATAAAAATGAAAATGCGCGTTCAGCTGTGCACATATCGCACGTGTTTTTTGAGGCTGAAGGCAAGCTGGGCAGTTTCACTTTCATCGATGGGCGATTGTTCTCTTTCGTTTCGCGTGACCACGTTGAATTGTTATCCCTTCACTATAACAAGCGTAAACTTGCTTTAATGTTAACAAATCGACCAATTAGTCCCCTTAATTCCCACCGTTTACCTATCTTCTGCATTTTATTGCGATAGCAATTATATGGACACTCAAAAGCAGATTTCTGCCGTCGCCGTCGCCGTCGCCGTCGCCGTGAGGTTCCGTATGACGTCATTTGGAGATGAAATCGTCGCCGCGCGCCGAACGCTGTATGTGCGAGTGAAAGGGCGCGAGGGGCGCGTCTTTCACGGGGAGTGAACGCACGGCGGAGAACAAACGCGCGTTCTGCGCCGTGCTCGCTTAAGGGCTGCAAAAGTAGGCATCTCTTTTCTCCTTTACAATCACCATATATGTAGAGCAAACGCGCCTTCTTCGGACGCGCGAGAGGCCGTGGGGGAGGGGGAGGGAAGGGAGGCGACGTTTAGCTGCGGCACCAAGTGCCTATTTATATCAGAGGCTCCAGCAACAGTCACCAACGCCGCACGCATTTTGAGCTAACGCGGGCAAAACGCCGATGGCGTCGACAACAGTTCTGCGTGTTGTTGCTACCAAAGCCGCTCACCTTACTTCGTATGACATTGCTGTGTTGCTATCGCATTCATTGCTTCGCCCTTAGGGCGAAACTGTGACATTTTTCTTCAAGTGGTGGTTACTTTCTTTTTCTTTTTGCTCTACTAAATAAACAGTTGTAGCTTCCCGCCGTACATAGCTGAGGACAAACAGATTTGACAAATGCGGGTAACTGTATTTAATAACACGCAAGAGGCTCGCCAGGGCGGTCGGTGCCTCCCGGAGCACGGACATCATACATGTATAAGGTCGTTACTTCGTATATGTTGCCTAGTGAACTGTGTCGCCAACTGTTTGTTGTCATTGTTCCGTATGGTGTATTCATAATGCGTATGGTGTGCTTATGTAGTTTCCGTGTTCCCTTAGTGATAGCTTTTTGCACTATAGTGAGCATGGTGGAAGCTGCGGCGATAACATGAGCTCAAGTTTCATTGAAAGAATTATGCAATAGGATGGGGGCCAAGGTTTTTGCCATGTTACAAAGATATGTTCTGGCAAGCGCTCAGAGCTTACACTTAAGACTAAGCGTATAATGCGGCAGTTACCGGATATATCTAACCTGTTTTGCATTACGGCACGTTTTCAGCGAAACAGCGGTATCCAAGGTGCAACCTTGGTGACCACAGTCAGGGGCCACGTGAAGCCTATGTCGGCCGCGCTTCGGACCATGCAGGTCCTGTGTGTGCCATGAGTATTGTACTACCTAATGTGTGGGAGCTTTTCTCTCTTCTATAAATTGAGCGTAAACGAATCAATTCACTTTAGAATGCTGTATAGGCCGAGTAAAACTCTCTTCCCACAGAAAAGATCTCCTGCTACTTGTAAAACCCTTACAAAAGGTGTACGTATTCCGGAAGTCCCATTAAGGTTTCTTCATGTGCATAAAGCGGCTTATAGACTCCTCGAAGCATCCTAAGCATCCTTTGGCGTGCAAGTTACCGTGTTCCGCATCCCGTTACAGTACGAAAATTCGCTTGCTATGGTCAAACTCTTTCGTTCCTGTTCCAGTTCAAGTAGTTCCCGAGTAGTTCTAGTAAAGGTGCCGATTCCTTCGTGACGCTTAGCTTCTATCCTCACTCTTGGCACACCTCACTCCCGTTAAATCGCCGCCGGTGCACTCCGCCAAACATCAGTTCTGCTAAAGGCGTGTCCCTCATGGAGAAAGATTCGCGGCCTCTTTGTTTCAATGTCTAGTCTATATACTAGTGAAGTTTGGTTCTGTTTTAGTTCTCTTATAGCTCCGCTCAAGCATCCATGGACGACAGTTTGTATACGGCTCGCATGTTGATGAGCGCGCGCGCGTGGGGCCTCGCAGCGATTCGAGCTATGTGTTGTCGTCGTGCACCAAAACCAATGATCAAGAGCTAACGGGAAAGCGCCTTAGTGTATATAGCATATAACCACTAAACGTATATGCCGAAGTTTTGTGCAATTAAATTCTTGGGTTTTACGTGCCAAAACCACGGTCTGATTGTGAGGCACGCCGTAGTGGGGGGACTCCGGCTTAATTTCAACCAGGGGGGGGGGTTCTTTAACGTGCACCCAATGCATGGTTCACAGGTGTTTTTTGCATTTCGCCCCCATCGAAATGCGACCGGGGATCGACCTCGTGCTCGGCAACACAACGCCCTGTTGCCACTGGGCTACCGCTGTGGGTAATTGTCACTCTTTATTGCAGTGGGACACCTCTTGTGGAAAACGTCTCAGCGTGAGCTGATAGAAGGTAGAGAACGCGGCCGGGACAAACAACTACAAGTACTATACCGACAGAGAACGGAAGAAAGAGAATAGCGATCGCGCAGATCCATTCAATCGATTTTTTTTAATTCCATAAAACTTAAAAAATTATCACCCCGTATATAGCCTGGAATGCTACTCCAAGTGTTGAGAAATACATTTGTAATATACCCAATGATGACACAAACCCCACAGGGCGCATACAACCACAGACACGCAAGTGCACGCTAAAGCTGTTCGTGGTATCCGATTAAAATTGAGTGCCTTTGTTACAACAACGCGCAGGCAGTGTATCTCCGCGAGACCAGAATGACCCGCAGCTACAGCCTCGATCCACACTGAGAGTATACCGCAGACTCCAGAGACATTCTTAGAAGTAAGGACTTCAGCCTTACATCATCATTGTCTTCATCAGCATTGCATACAGAATACAAAGACGAGTCATTGCATTGAATTCTGCACTTAAAATAGTTCGTGTGGGCCACGTTGAACCTGATGGCGATTCGTGTTCTTGCCGATTGAGGCCTCTCGAGGCATAAAAGTCAAAAACAACATGGATCAGATTTTTATATAGGTCTGTCGTGAAAGTTGACGTCGCAGGACAGAGATCGCTGCGAACTTCAAGGCGCAGTGGGTACCAGAGTTGCCACATCTTTTCTCGACAGCGGTATCTGGATCGATTCCGTTGAAATGCCATGTTCGGCTGCAACAGCGCAGTCAGCCTCAACGTTACCTTGTATGCCATAATGAGCAGGCAACCGCTGCCACGCAACGCAGGGATGCAGCTCGCAGGCGCCTGATGCAGCCGAAAAGTTATTCCTGTGTGCGTGGTGACTTCAGCGACTGCAGGGCCGCTCGCGACTCGAAGATGAGAATGTAAACAAAAGCTGCCCGCAGTGCAGCTAGGTCAGTGGCGGTAGCTGAAACGCGGTGGTTAAGTGTTGCAGAGATGGTAGCACACAGTGACGGGATCCACACTCCGATGGTAGATGATGTGGGTGGGACAGAGACATTAGTGGTGATCGGATAATGACTACTGTAGTAGTTATTAAAGTTGTCAAGAATTTAAAAAAAATGTCAGTGGTGGCCAAGAGTATATTTTATTGCTCCGGGAACCATGCACTAGCGTGGCGTTCGACCAGGCGGGGTAATTTTATGGTGATTCACCTGGTAGTTCTACAGCTGGTAGTTCTACAGCAGTTCCCTCCGCTTGTGGTACCTTAGCGCTATACCAGTATGCAGCTTCATTATTTATACCTGCGCTAAAGTGCATTCTTTTGTCGTAGCAAGAATGAGCTTCTGGAATTTTTGTAGCAAAACGATCATATTTCGGTCTTTCTCCTCAATCTTGCACCATGGCATCGTACCTGAGTCGTGCGCACATCCCCACGGCTCTCCTGCGTGAATTACCCTGCCATAAAGATCAAATGTACAGTTAGGGAACCTGTTTTTCTGCGTTCTTGAGTGGGCCAACTTTCTTTCCCGTCGGTTGCGGGTTTGCATTTCCGGCCGGTTTCCTGTCTTTGTTCATTTTGCGTCACGGGTGGGCCCCGACGGCTGCGCAACGCAGACACGCAACGCGCGATCGTTTCGGGGCGGCCACAGAAGAGGCCCGAGGTGCCGGCAACGACACCCGAAGCGGGGAAGGCGCCGCGGGGACACCTCGCGGCACGTTCGTGGAACGCCACGGACCACCGGAAGCTTGGCAGGCCCGCGAAGGAGGAGTCACCGGAAGCAACTTCCGGAGTCGCGGCGTCTCCCACATTATTGAGCTCTTGGCGTAACGGCGCAAACGTGCCCCTCTTGTTTTCGTTCTTGGTCTCCCCTTCTCGCTTGCTCCCTCCCACCCAAGTTGTGGTATAACTACGCGGCTGAATTCACTCGAGAAACTGGGGCTTTGTGTCGTGCGAGTGTGACTTGTCTCGGCCCGCGCTTTTTATTGCGAACCCGCCGCTGTGGCGCAATGGCTATGGCGTTGTGCTGCCGAGCACAAGGTCGCGGTGGTGCACAAGGTCGCGGGTTCGATTTCCGGCCGCACTCCTGTGGAAGCGGAACGCAGAAACGTTCGTGTATCGTGATTTTGGCGCACGTTATATAAGGAGCCCCAGGGGGTCAAAATTAATCCGGAGTTCTCCATTACAGCGTCGCTCATAACCCACTGTGCAATTTCGGGACGTTAAGCCTCATAACGTAATTAATTCATTTTAATGTGAAGCACTTGGTTTTTCTGTATCCTGCTATAGGGTGAGAATGGCGCACGCTGCAGGGTAATTACCGTAAAAATCATTGTTGTTTCAATAATGTTTCGTTAACTGTTGCAGTAAACGGCCTTTAATCTTTGCTCACCTAAATGCCACGCTAGGTGCAACGAATTCCAGTAATATCTACGTATAGTGAAATCACATGCTGATGAAGTAATTATTATTATTAGTGGATTTGAAAACATATAACCTATACATTTTACAGGAAAGGGAAAGCGAGGAGCAGGCTGGCAACTGCCACCGGAAGGGGCACAACGCCTGCCTACTCTTCAGGAAGGAGGAGACAGAAACATAGAAATGGAAGATAGGAAGGAGGGAAGGAAACAGGAAAGAAAGAGTGAGATGACAAATCTCAAAGAATAAAGCAGAACACACAGTACAGGTCGCACACAGTAGGGCCCGTCACTGCAGGTCGCGCTAGTAAAGAATGTGAAATGGAAGAAATAGTATCTGGGTTACAAACGTGACCCTAAGTTCGTTACTTATAAAATAGTAAGGAGAGCGCGATGAGCCTGATCGCGTCGAGACGCACAACCACTGGGGTATAAACTTTCGTCTAGTGTCATACACTGCAGGCCAAGGAGATGATAGTCCCTCACTAGCGACATGCGCTGCGCACTGAAAGCGGGACACTCCAATATCAAGTGCTGAAGTGTCTCGCAGCAACCGCAAGACGTACACGATGAACTGGTCACACCACTAAATGGAGCTTAGCAAACACGCGGTGCAGTGGTGTCCAACGGTGTAAACGACGTTGCTGTCTTTGTATAAGCAGGGAACTCACGAGTCACAAACGCAGCCTTAAAAACAGGAGTACGAGAGCGCGCGTGCGCAGCAGGTGGAACAAACATTTAAGAGAGGGATGAGAAGAGTAGGGAGAGACAGTTCGCAATAAGAGCAGCGAGAAGCAGTTTCAATGTTGCCGCACTCGGTGCCACGTTGCCGGCGTTCCTGGCACTTGGCGGAACTTGGCGCCTGTCTTCGGCCCCGGTCGCAGTCGGAGGTGACGGTGCTACGTGGCAGTAAGCTGGCTGGAGGCATGGCAGCTAGCGGGGGAAAAGTGTGGGTGGTTGCATGTGCCAACTGCCGCGGGACACCGTGGTGCGATGTTGTCAATTTTGCAATCCAACGACGTTTCTCGTTCGACGGCTGGGTTTTGTCAGCCATGAGGGCCCTTTTTCTGGCTTATTCCTGCTACAACACCGCCGTTATGCAATCATAACAAGATGCTAATAGTAACGGCAAAACTAATCATTTGTTTTTCAGGAATTGCTGAAGAATTGTCTCTATTTTCGCCTACTTGGCTCACTGGGTAGTCCATGGTATAATAGGTAGAACATCGCGCTGCAGCCAGTCTCGTCTGAATCTACATTCACACACAAGCGCCATGCGCGAACTTCGCGGCGGCGCCACTATAGATGGCGCCGCTTGTCTAGAGGGAAGCGCGACAGACGAGCCTGGCTGCATAAACACCTCGTATACATGACGCGTTTCGGCGGTGGCAATACGGTGTGTCGCTACATTGCTTCAATGCTAATCGCAGTACCGTCGACATTCATTGTGATATGGTATCTCCCGCATTTATTTTTTCTGAGGCTGTAATTCATAACAGAAACCGGCTATGTTCGAATGAAGTAAATGTAATTGTAATCAGTAAGATGTTTTGTAACGTGTACAAGACTGGATACCATAGGATGTAGTGTGCGTTCGGAGAACCTATGCGATAACAGACCGCAAGAAAATATGCCCACCCAAGATGAGCCCACTTGCTTAAACACGCTATCGCATGCGATATTTTGTCCAAGTTTCGCGAGGAGACTCTTGTATAGTGTATAGTATATGAGGCGACCGCTGCTCACGGCACGTATTATTTTTTAATACCTTAAGCACGAACGCAATAGACACGTCAAAATGTGGTCTTTATTTTGACTTGTGCTGGCAAATGAATGTTGTATTTTAATTACGCGTCATCTTCGCCTGGCGGGCTTCCGTCACACACACGACTACGCGAATAATGGTTCCTCATGCAGCTTTGGGAGAAATACGTGTCCCGAACAGAAATTTTGCCAAGATCTCTGAAGAAGAATGTTTGCTGAATCGGTCTCTTCTTTTCTTGCATGTTTCCGTTTATTATATTAGAACAAACATCGTCTGCTTTGACAGGCACTCTTCTGTCCTTACGAATGTGGGGAAATATCGCCGATGGTTTTCCCAATCTCTTTCGTCATTGTTGGCTTTTCCATGCTCTAGCCTTTTCGGGAAACGCGGTAGGCTTTTCTTTCCGGAGACGCATCCGTAGATCTAGCTCGGCGCTAATTATCCGCCTCTGCCCGTTTTTCTAAACACTTGTCATTACAGTTAATTCGTTCATCCTGGTTGAAAAGCTTTCGAATGCTCACAGTTTGATGCACGACTGATACATCGAGTTGGGATAAGCAGTGAAGGGGAAATTATAGCGTGGATCTAGCGCATGCGCTGTGATTGTGTAGCAAGCGCGCACCTGACAGAATGTGTTAGTGTCATCTCTTCTCATTCATTCTTGACGCACCGCACATATGGTGTGAAGGGCAAAGCATCGGGTGTTACATGACATTAAGCAAATGAACAGTCAGCGTTGGGACATGTGGACTCGATTGATGAATGAATATTACAACGCCGCCAACTGCCTCGTTCACGCATAGAGCCGAATAAAAGCTGAAAAAAAGAAGAAAAAAGAAAAAAGATTACACAAGTCAAAGACTTAGCGTTGAAATCATCGATGCATCAATTAATCAATTAATTTATGTGCAGTAAGGCCTCGAAAGGGATTTGTGCTAAGAGTTTTCCCTTTTGTTTCCTCTCATTTGTATGTCGAAAAAAGCTCGTAAAATATTGAGCGTGGTAGTGTAAAGAGACACTGGTCTTTTGTGGCTTGCAGGTGAAGTCGGCGCCTTGTTGGTGCATTGCTGTACCTCCCGTTCTCCTCATTCTTCTTTTCCTTTTTAATCTTTTTCTTTTTTTATTTATTGCCTAGTTGTGTTCTGTCGTGCTGCTCACTCACTCGTTTCTGCACCGAGCCTTTCCCATTTGTCTGGTTTTCTTTTCCGCCTTTCTTCCCCTTTACGCGTCGACGCTGCTGTAGGTGGAGTTATATTGTTCTGCGAGTTTCTCCGTCCCCCGCGAAAAGCTCGGTCAAACGCTAAATTTAAAATAAAGCACGGGAGCTCAGAAAAAGAAAGAAAGAAGGCGGAGAGGGGTCGCAGGGGATGATGTGGGAAGATAAAGTTTGGCGAGAGGGAGAGAGCGCGAAACGGCGATGACAGCGAGTTCTGGCGAGAAAAACACTTACTCGGGGGCTGGTGTTCGGGCTGCAAGACAACTGCCGCCAGGTAGCTTTGAAAACATTCCGGCGGCCGGTCAGCCGCCGGCGGCGACTTAAAACGGATCCTCGGTCGAACACTCCGGGGGGTCAGCGCGCTCCTCCGCTCCCTGCCTGCGTGTTTGCGTTCAGCTTTCTTGTTTTGCTCTTCCCGAGCGAAGGAGCTGGGACACAAGCGCTTCAGCGCCCTCCGCCGGGAATGTGTGTTAAATAAAGAGAACTGTTGGAACTTCGGGCTGCGTTCGGAGGAGGGCATCGGAAAGGGCGCGTATACAAAAGGGAGCCGAGCGCACGGCCTCGGTCCCTCGCAGACAACGGGCGACAAAGGTGCATCGCTTCCAAAGCGTCGCTCCTCGTCCCCACGCAAACAAGCGAGAAGGAACGCCGAGGGTCGCGGGATGTTAGCTGCTTGCTTGCTTGCCGCTGTCGTTCCTTGCCGCCCTTCCTTTCATACGCTCCCGGGGTGCCGGGTTTCCCCCCCCCCTCCCCCTCGTTTTTTAAAAGGCAGAATATGTGCCTTACCGGCGGACCGCGGGACATCCCGCTGCGGAAAGGCGGGACGCGTGACGAGAAAAAGAGGACGCGCTAGGAAGAATAACAGGAAGGGGACACAGGAATACCCGTATCTCGGGGTCAGCTAGCTCTCGTGTCAATGGAGCATGGCTTCTGCAGCGGTCTCTCGATTCCAGTCGCGGTCGGTACGCCCTCCTTCCCCCTTTAGCTGCAATTCCTGCGCTGGCTTTCCCACTCCCCGGGAAAGCTTTTCTTTCGTTTATTTTTATTGCCGTTTAAGGAAAATAAACCTGTTGGTGTCCGCGGCGGACATAATAAAAAACGAGTGCGTGACACGCCGCGCGATTTTTTAGACCTGGAATGCGTTCCTCCGGGGCTGAGTGTTTGTGGTGGTTTGTGTCCGAGCATTGCCAGCGGACCCAAACTCCTGCTGGCCGAGGGGAGAATACCTGGCGCCGCTGAAATAGAAAGCAGCCATGGCGAGTTGGAAAACTGTTCTCGTCATGTACAAGGCTTGCAGAACTTGCGCTGGCGCCTCCTATATGCCATGCTGCTTTGTCTTTCTTCCAAGGGAGCTTTTGTTACTTTTTTTTTTTTACCTTTGGTTTTGTAGTGTTTGTGTTCGCGCTTGAGGGCAGCGCCCTTGTTAAACGTTTCACGATCGAGCCGTCAAGAGACCTTGTAACTAAATCTACAGCGGCGATTTCATGTCCTCATCTGATGCCATTCTGCGCCTTACTATACAGCGGCACTCGTTTCCCCTTCCCCTTCCGCCAGTGCAGGGTAGCAAACCAGAGTATTTTCGGGTTAACCTCCCTGCCTTTCCCACCCCGTTTCTCTCTCTCTCTCTCTCTCTCTCTCATGGAAGGAAGGGCTGATGCGCACCTGGATTCTCTCAGCATCAATAAAACACGATCGCTGCGGCGCCTAAATCTTGTGTGTTTCAACTGCACAAACAATCGACGTGAAGTAGCTGCAGAATTTCACGCATTGTTGACGCGAAAGTTGTCGCTTCTCGTGTGAGCTGGCGGCGGTAGCGCAAGGCACATTGGCAGCGCCCACCTGATTTTTGCCCCCGTGCGTGGCGAGCATATGGCGAAAAGGGGGGCGAGGTGAGGGGAGGGGGGGGGCGCCAACTCGGTGGTTTTCTCTCTTGGTGCGCGCGCCGGAACAGCGCCGTAGACGCGGCCGGCATTGTCCGAGCGCGGCGCGCGCGCGCTCTGTCGCGCGGCGGCGCGAAAGGGCCGACGAGGGCGGGCGCCTGGAAACAATGAACACCGCCGCGGTTGTAATGCGGGCCAAGCCCCGGCTAAAGGTTAAGCGCTGCGGGGCGACAAGGGCGTGCATTACTCTTACTAATGAGGCCAGGCACCAGAGGTCTCGCAAATCGATGGCCTGTGGTTGCCAAGCGAGCCGGCGCGCTTGCAGCGAGGCGCCCCAAACGCGCCAGCCCTTCCACTTTCCTCCCGATGGCATACATTTATTTATTTTGTTTTCGCGTCGAAATCCGGCCAGAACCCAGCAGTACAAGCGATACGCCAACGCCCGGCCACAGGGGTCCACCTGAAACTTTCGCAAGAAGTGCGCAGGGTGGGCGCTGCACCGGCGTGCCGCGGCCTGGCCTTTCGCCGCTCTTCGCCTGGGCGATCGACGCCGTCATCACGCACACACGAGTGTGATCGAAGCGAGCTGAAGATCATAATCTTAGAAATATTCCTCACTCAGTTCGGTTTACGCTCCCAGAGCGTCAAGTCACTCTCTTTTGTTATACCCGAGCCGAGGACAAAGGTGACGAATGCTCTTACGTACCTGTGGCCTGCGTCACTGCCAAGTTGAACGCCGCATTTCTGCGCTTCTCTGTCGCTTCGCTTTCTTATGGGACTGCCGTGCATTAGTGGTGTGACCATTTCTAAGGCGTTTTACTCTTGCCAGAGCAGGTAACGTGTGCGTTGTCGATATATGCGTCTTACCCAAGATATTTCATGTCATTGAGTGAAAACTATACTCAGACTCTGTGTATCTGATACAACAAAAGCGGTCGTTATTGTTTCGTGGTTTCATTAAGAAGTGTTTCATTAAGTAGCTTCTGACCGGGGCCATACGTTAAGTCTGTTTCCTCAAAACGTTATCTTCTGTGGATGCTTTGCAGAGAGCAGTTCATGCAACTTAAACCAGATAGCACCAGCAGTGCCTCCGTACATAGGTGACCTTGTGTGAAGCCGAAATGTATGGCAAGTGGCGACTGTGCACAGTGTTAATGCAGCTGACTAACATCACAGGACGGTGCGTTTGTTAATATACGACAAGCAGCAAAAAAGAAAGAAAGAGAAAAAAAGTTAAGAAAGAAAGGGTGGCATCATCCGAGAAAAACACGGCGCAAGAAAGCAAAAATGCCATAATTTTCTCGATGTACTCACCCTCTTCGATTTACGGGTTATCTCTGTACCCACACGCGCCCATACAATCCTAGTTGTGCCGGCGGGGTCTGCTATCGCACGCTAAATTTAATGTAGGAATTTACTGAGTACTTGAACGATTCACTGCACTTCATGAAAAGCAAGTTCTTAAAGGGCCCCTCGCCAGGTTTGGGCATTGCAAACAGACAGGTGCGGCGCGTAGATCACGCGATGGCATTCGTTTCGCCAAAGTATCAAATGGCTGCACAGCGCAAAACCGTTGCAATTTCAAACAGAAGCCCAAGGTGCACAACCTCTCGAGGAAGCCCCGCTTCAAGCCAGAGAGTCAAGGTCACACGCACGAATGCCTCTCGTAAGACGCAATGTCACCAATAATGGTACATGGCTTCAGTAAATCACCCAAACCGAATGCGCAGTAACATCGAAGTGCGCCGCGCAGCAAGAAAGAAAGAGAGAGGGAAAAAAATATGAGAAAAAAAAACGAGGCCGGAACTTTGCACCGGATTTTGAGGATTGTGGTGCCCCGGGGCGACAGCTGCACGCGCATCACGGACGACCTCGCACATTCTCATTTATCAAAGTGACGCTTCTATTCTTCGTGTCTCTTACAAACTTGTGATTTCGTGCACACTGTGCCGCACTCGCATACGCTAAACACACTTCGAGCTTTCTATTGGATACCTCCAAAGTGGGTCCAAAGTCCGCCTATAATGTATTAAAAATGTCTATGGTGTTTTGTGGCTAAAGCGCCCTTAGGCGTTGATGCACCCACGCTGACGCCTGGTGGCACGTCTCCTCCATCACGACTACCAACGTCGATGACCATGAGCAACCGTCGTGCATATGGAAGCTGCACTACGCTGCACACGCTAGCACAACGCGAAAGACGAAGCACGTAACTGACACACTAATACAACGCGCAAGACAAAGCACGTAACTGAATCGTCACCGAGTCAAATCAGCGCGTACAGCGCGTCGTAATTGCAGCCTCCGCGATCAACTTCAGAAACATTTTCAGAGCTAATTGCGGAGGCCACGCTCCGCTGTGCTGAGTACGGTGAACGCCACCTAGTAGTGCTTCTGCGAGAACGCGTTGGTAGTGCTTCTTGATGCCAGCGTCCCTTCGAATGCTGGCATCGAGGCGTCGTAGTGCTGAGACCACCGAAGCGTTCACTGTCGGTGCGCGTTAGTGTCATAATGCAGTACTTCTCTTTTCTGCTCGTAGGCGGCGAAATGCGTGACCGATGGTGGGATGGAACCTCTGTCTTGCACCACAGCAGCCCAAGGCTCTAGCATAGGCCACGATCGCATGCATGCTTCTCTCTTGCCAGTGTCTCACATTCTTCCCCCGTGGCAGCTAGCGCTTTGAGACGCTGTCTAGTCTGCACTACCTTCGGCATCGGCCCAAATTCTGTGTTATATACCTCCTAAGTACGTGAAGTTAGCCTACAATGAAATGGCATTAAAATGAGGCTGGGCTCAGGACGCTCCGGTATGGGAGAAGGCAGGGAGGCAAATTGAGAGAGTCTACGTTGCCATGCAGTGAACCGCGCCTCCTGGCAATGCGACATTTCAATTTCTGCTATCTACTCTAATAATGACCTAATTTGAATAATTCTTGCTGTAATACACTCCCTAGAAGGAGTCCCGCGACTTCCTGTGCATAACCAAAAACTTGCAATGGGGGCAGGCCTGGTGAGGAGGAGGAGGAGATAACTTATTGAAAATAAACGAAAGAAACGCAAACCGGCTGGTCTTACTGCTTGTGCCAGGGAGGGGCCCTCAGTCCGGGGCCGCTGCGGTTTTCTCTGCCTCCCGGGTCCGCCACGCCAGCTACTGCTGGTTCTGCGGTCCGAGCTCGACAGCACGGTCTTCCATTGCTAGATGGTGGGGTTGGGGATTAGGGGGAGCGGGGGATTGGGGATTACTGTCTTTAACATCGTCAGTAATTCTTGCTGGGGGACTTAACGTCCTTACGTTTATCAGAGTGCAGAGCTTGTCTCTGTGGGAAATACAGAGTTATGCTGCGTCGCGACTGCCCGCTATTGACATATAGCGGGTGTTTCACCGAACACTTTCAAAATATTTTAGAGATTGCCCGTAGCAGATAGCAGGATTCTAGTCCATGAGCTGGTCTACTCGAAGAGGCGGACATTACTTGCACAAAAAAATTGAAATGCATAATCGACTTGACTTCGACTTGTTCATCGGCTTGTTGAAGTTTCGAGATATCAATTTCCGAACTTTGCGGAGAGCTTCAATGCATAAAACGACGTTTTGTCAAGAAATTAAGTTGAATGACAGTGCATTTTTACTGCAAGTTTGACGGCGCATATCTCGTAAATGGTGTCATCCACACAATTCTTTTCAAGTGGATATGCCTTGCAGTCTCACCCGGTAGAACTTGTAAATTGCAATATTATAAGGTAATTAGTTAAAAACTTAACTAGTGAATGTTTGTTAATTAGTCGATTAGGCATTTCAATTTTTTGTGCAAGTAATGTCCGCCTCTTCGAGTAGACCAGCTCATGGACTAGAATTGTGCTATCTGCCCCAGGCAATTTTATAAAATTTTTAAGTGTTCGCTGAAACACCCTGTAAACAGTCTGTAGTACAAATGAGAAACCTGATCAACAGTGGTGGTTGCCACACGAACAAAACAAAAAGGACTTTGATAACGTTATGTCGATTGCGGCGCTTCGTGCGATGGTTTCTACGTTACCGCTAAAGCGGTTTATTTTCCGGAGGACCGCTCTGGCGTCGCTTTTCGCAACTTTCTCATTCATTTTCAATGCACGAATGAATGTCTCCATAACAAAATTGTCTTCGCGTCACTCGATGTTCACCGCAGCTCGCCTTCACGCGCGAGTGCATGTGAACTTGCGCGATATGTGCGGGAATCTGCACATTTGCCTACCAGTAAAATATTCATAAGTTTTTCCACATCACAACGAAAAAACAACCCGTGGGACGAAAGACGGGGCTCTGACACACGTTACTTCGGGCCTGTCGATTATCATTAATGCCCTGTCAGATAATGCTTTAGTTGTCAACCAAATGTCCCTTTTTTTTCCCTCTTTTTTTTTTTTAAAGCTCTTGCTGAGCTCTGTAGGCTGTAGGGTCCCAATCCTATGTTACTACCAAGGTTAATCAACCCGTACATCGGGTGCCGAGCGAAGAGACAGAACGAAAAGGAAAAAGCACGGAGGTTAACCATGTTGCACCTGGTTTGCTACCCTACGCTGTTGTAAGGGCGGGAGGGCGTGGGGTCCCGAGCGGACTTTTGTTATAGGCCAGCATGAAGAAGAAAAAGGGGGGTTGGGTGGAGCGAAAAGTAACAAAAGAACTCGTGCCTACGTGGAGAGTACGAAGCAACGAGCCTCGCATGCACAGCAGCGTGCTTAAGGCTTCGCTCGAAAGAAGGATAAAACGGCCAGCTAACGTTGGGGGTGCCAAAGCACCGCCGCCGCACACTCGAGACATTATTCGCGGAGAGTGTTGAGGCCGAGCAAAAGAACAAATCGCGTCGGTAGAGCAGTGCAGGTATAAAAGACGCTGCGGAAACGCGCAGAAACATCGTAAGAAGTAGGCAGGCACCTGCACTGTTCCTTTACTGCGCCCTCTGGCCCCCTCCGGGCGCTCCTTATTTCTTCATCTCCGCGGCTACCCTACCGGCGGAGTGAAAGGCGGAGGTTTGCTCTTGGAAACAAGAAACGGAGGGACCGCCTCACGAACGGATTTGCTGGTGCACATCCGGAAAGAGCGGAAGAGAAGGCAAAACAGAACCCTTCATTAGCAAATTAATGCGCCTTTTGATTCGATTCTGCGGACAAAGTTTCGGTTCCAAGTCTCCAAAACAGGCCAAGCGGTATACGGAAGAAACCGTACGCCAGCACGGAACGAGCGAAAGGAGAAGAATAAGAAGGCAGTCGTCAAGTGCAGCCAAAGAAGGCGGAAAGCTTTAATTCATTCGGGCTTCGACTCCCCCGCCTCGCCATCATCGCGATCCCTATGCGGAAGGGCGGAGCGAAGTGGAAACCTCGTTTTCCCGACTGGTGATGGTTTGATGGCTCGAGTGCTGCCTTACGCCTTGCATGGTGATGGGGCTTGCAAGTGATCCCTGAGCCGCTTCCTTTCCTTCCTCGCGCAGGCAGCGCGTATAGTTTATATATACTTGGCCCGGCCTTTTGCTTTGGGCATTCCCCTTGGAGCCATTCCGCCTTTCCCTTTTTTTTACCTTTCTCTCCACGCGGTTCGTTTGCTTTGTGCTCGTGCCGTTTTCCCCTGATTTCCCATTAATCGCCGCGCGACCCGTTCAGATGCAAATAGGTTTTCCGCGAAGCGATGGCAGGAAGCTGAAGAGAGCTAACCGAATCCTCCGTCGCGAATGGTGTGCCTTCTCTCTCCATCATGACCGCGATGCACGCACACGGGGACAAGTTTGGAAGCCATTCCCCATTCGGTGCGCGGTTTTTACTTGTTTCGCGCATTCAATGCCAAATGAACGACTATAGGCAGCCGGCTTTCCTCTCTAGTTCCAGCCTCCCTAATTGTAAGTCAACTGTGTCACAAGTTTCAATCATATAACCTTCAACAGCGCATTGTACGTGTGCACTTTGCAACCTAACCCTATAATCTTATTTTATCTTTTTAAAATAATGAAGCGAGACAGTAAAAGCGAAGGTGCCTTCTTTCTTTTTTTTACTTCACTGTAATCATTACCTGACTTTCGCACACACAGCGTCACGGAATCATGCATGGTATCGCATTCACAGTTGGCTTTTGCTAAACACGTGAAGGCAGGCGACTTACGTCTGGTAGGCGTTAAAAACGGCTGTGCCAATTAGCAGGTGTCGTTAAGATATTTAGCTCAGGTGCAAACTCCGATGCCGCCTATTTAAACACGTGTAAAATGTCGAAATGCTTTTATGAGAAAACCGCTTAACTGATTTGAACGAAATTTGTTTTATTTTAAAGAGAAAATTATATTCTAGTGATTGCTGGAAGCATAATTTAGATTTCGGGCCTGGAATATTTTTAAATGCATGAAATTGGTAATTAAAAAATAGCACGAAGTTTGCTAGTCCGTAACTATACACCTAAAACAATATCGCAGTTCTGTCAGCTACATCCGTTAGAGCATCGGAAGCAGACAAATATGATTTATGAATTTACAGCTTACGTAAATTTGTTACATTGTTTACAACAATGTTGTATAAATCCTACTCACAAATTAGTGATATACTTCCGAGGGGTGCATATAACACATCAATTTCGTTCAGTTTAGATGTAGCATTAAATGCAGTTTACAGAATTGTGATAGCTTTTATCATTGTTCAATTGCAGAGTTGTAGACTTCATAGTTTCGTTTTTGAAATATCGCACTTTTCAACAATCAAAAATAACTTATGGTCTAAATGAAAAATACGCTTCTTACAATTGCAAATGTAGCAAATCTCATCAGATTTGGGGCAGTGGTTGCCGAGAAATACGATTTGCCCGTACCCATGCATATATTTATATAGGAGCCCCCGAGCGAAAGCGTCCTCTTAACTATAATGTCGCGTTACCTCTCGCACTGCATTCTCGGCTTTGATGTCTAAGGAGTAGCTTTACATAGCGCGGTTCTTTCAGTCTGACAGAAGTGATCCGAGCGGATGAACCACGGCCACTGTCATTGCTCTCCCCCGCCTGTCACAGAGATTTGTTGTAAGTTGACGCGCAGCGTTCCAACAAGTGACGCATAATTACGAACTTGGTACGGGTAGAGTCCCACCGTTGTTGGTATGACATTTTTACATGTCTAAAGCGCAAAACGACAGAAACAGAGCTTGTGTGGAGCCCTTCCTTGCAAACTCTAACGGAGATTTTTATTTTTAGATGCGAGAGCATCTTATGCTCGGGGCAGTGTCCGTTGTGCGGCGTCCGCACCCATACTGCGCATGCGCAGCTCTTCCTCATTCTCCTCTCCTACGCAGGTGCGCGCTCTCCTCCTCCCCCTCTCCCCCTCTGCGCCACAGGTGCGGCGCAGCAAATCATTGCATATAACTCTCTCTCACACTATCTCTCTCTCTAAGGGTACGCCGGTAGGCGGCGCAAGTGTCGCGGCGCAGTTAGGGTGCCTCGATGCCCAAGGCGCTGGCATCGAGGCACCCTAGGCACAGTATAAAGCGCGCGTTCGCTGTGCTTCCGTCATTTCTCTCTGTGCAACGATGTGCGAAACGCCATGAACAATGTCAACGTCGGCGCTAGTTGCAGCGGCAGCGCCACCGCCGCGAAGCAGAGGAAGGCTCGGGAAGCCGAACGTAAACGTCAGCGTCGGCAAGCGGACCCCGAAACTTCGGGCCAGGAAAGCCGAACGTAAACGTCAACGTCGGCAGGAAACTTCTACGAAAGCAACACGGGCTCGGCACGCTGAAGTGGAACGTCAGCGTTATCAAGCCGCGACCCCGAACTCCGGGCTCGGAAAGTCGAAGCGCAACGGCAGCGTCGAGCGGCAGCTCCCGATCCCGAAGCGACGAGGCAATGCGAGTCTGCGGCCAGAGCAGCAACACGTTCGAGGCCATTACAACGCCCGGGTTTCGACGGTGCTGACGCGCGGTTCAAGCGCGACTTCCTCGATCGGAGATTCGGGCACAGCTGCAACGTGTGCGACCGGCTTTGGTTCGACAACAACCTGAGCAAGGTCGGGAGCGTCCAGAACGAACTTCAGCATAACGCGGCCGTCGGCGTGCTTCGACGCCAGTTCAGCAACAATACAATACATTCTCAATACATTCTCTCACTCTAACTTTCATTCGGTTGTGTTGCCAAGTGAAACGAAACGGAAACTCGATGCGCACCCCCCGCGATGCTTTCGCATCCCACCATGGTTGCCCGTAGGGTGAGATGATGGGATTTTTTGAGACTGACGCGCACGCACGCACACTCACTCACACACTCACTCACTCACTCACTCCATCCTGGAGAACCTATGGGAGACGTCTCTGTGCATATCGCATTCGATTCTCCACTATACGAAGTACTCATCTCTTCATTGCCTCTTCATATGGTAACCACTAAGCGGGGAGGTCTTACCCATTTATATTATATAAAACATGGTCATAATCATGATTCTGTGAAAGTGATTACGAAACAGTGGTGGTATCAATAAGCTCCACGCGAGAGCGGCCCCACTTGAATCTCGGAACACTTCCGCGTATTCCAGATGAGTGTGATAAGCTACCTTTAAATAACGCTCCGTCGAGAGGCTTGCGAGCTGTTTGTGTACTTGGCGGCGGGCTCACATGATCAACTATAGGCACGGCTGTCGTATTCTAACCTTTTCTTTCACCGTTAACGCCGCCAGTTGTGATGCCTCCCGCTGAAGCGTTCTTGCAAGGGCATTCGAACGAAGTATGTGCACTCGAATTCGCACGCACGTTACGGAGCAAGACGGAACTTACAGGCTCGCGCGAGCAGTCACGTATATATACTGTCATTTGTGTAGCGGGAGCGCACCTTCCCCGCGCGTGTTCCTGTCACGAGTAAAGCCGGGCGCCCATTCATGTGCTCGCGTGCGTGGTAGCTAGCCAGCTTCGCTTGACCTCGGCGGCGGTGGCGGCGGCGGCGGTGGGCGTAGCTGCTCAATATGCGTACAGCGCAGTGGCGCCTCGGAGCACCTCGAGACAGTGGCGAGGACAAAGGCAGGCGCACCTCATTGTGTTCCCGCGCCCCGATCACTGAAACGCTCTGTCCTAATTGGCAGACTTCTTCGCAAGAGGTGGAAAAGAATATACTTTTTAATCGCGTGGCCAAAGTTCCGGCACACATGATTAATTGAGCCGGCATCGATTTTTATTCCGTTAAAGTTACGAGCGTTTCTTTTCTCTTTCCTCCCCCTGGGAATAATATGATAAGCTTTCGTTTCTTTCTTCCTTCCTTCTTTGTAACGGGATAGCCTACCTTTCTTTACAGTTCCTGCGCAAAGACGGCGGCTGATCAAAGCCGCTTCCTGTTAATTAACTTTCGATTTAGCGTGTGTCACGCTGTGAGCTTCATTGATGTTTCCCACGGGCGAACCGGGCCGAGGAATGAATAACTCTGTCAAGTAGTTCGCGCTATATGGGATCAGAGCCGAGTAATATTGTCATAACCGCGCTGTGATTGGCCTTTTGAGCTCGCGTAATGGCATGGTGGACTCAATTGCTCGTAATCTTAAGTGCGTGCGCGCTTTTTTTTCCCCGTGAGATACTACCGTGCTTATGTATTCTATAAAACCGAATGCCACTTCCACCGCCTTCTGTGATAGCTGGACTCTATTCAACGCATATGATGTCACCGCGCTGCCATCTCACGTGTCCACTGGTGCATACTGTTGGGTAACGTTTCACCCCTCATCAGCAGTCCCAGCTTGAAGAATGTCACTTTCATCTAGGTGGATCTCTCAAGTTGTGTCTGTCAAAAAATATCACGGTTCACCGGCCGTGCTGGCCGTACTTCGCGTCTCACAAAAACTGCTTTTTTGTGCCACAATTCCATTCCCGTGTGAAGGGCATCCTTCTCTCCTATTCGATTTGACTGATTGGTTTATTCTCATAAACTGGCAAAGCTAACCGGGATACCAGCTGCTTCAGCGAAGAGCAGTTTTTTAATACAGCGCAGTGGAAATAATTGTTTACATTGCAACGCATGCTTTTAGCGGAAGACATTATTGTGTATGTTAAACATTGATTACCAATGTAAGATAACCACTGATTCACTTGCTGATTACTTTAGATCATATGTGGCTGTTGGCGAATTGAAGCCCATGACTCTTAAAGCATATCTTTTCAGATTGCCACCGGTTTCAAGGTATTCCTCCTCAAGTTTACGGCAATTTTATTCTTTACATTTTTTTTTTTCTCATAAAGCGTTCATAGCGCTTTACATGGTGGAAGAAATTACACGGAATGACAGTGTATTTTCGGACAGAGTTTAGGACGACCTTTAGGAATTTGCTGAACAGCAGTGTAGATCGATGGAGTTATGTAGCTGTTATTCAACGTTAATATAGTTCCGCGAGACAACTATAGGGCTCGTAATCCCACTAATTAGTGGAATTATGTGGTGTTGATAAAGTGATTCCGTGATACCACCGTGAGATTGGAAAGGCTGTGTTTCAAATTAATGCAACTGTTGCAATATTAGAAGCACGGAAAGTGGAGGATGTTATGAATCTGATGAGGTTGAAAAGATGGTTGCGGAGAACTGTACAAACCAACGTGGTATTTGTTTGCGCGGCAGTTCGAATTTGTATTATGCTGTCGCATTTTGTACACAAATCGTGTGCTTAGCTGTGTCAACGTTGCGTTCACTGACTTGTGTACCCTCCAAATTTGACAGGAGTGCAAGTGATTGATGGAAATTTTCAGGAAACTTGCCAGGAAAGATTACAACCACGTCTAGAGACATTTGCTATATGTATACGTTTCGTGAACGGTGAACGCTTTATAGCCGGCCCCTTCGTATACGGCATATGCCGCAGGTATTCGAGGAACTCTTCCAGCAGCCTCCGATAGGCCTGCAATCCGGTGTGCGCGGCGGCTCGTGCGTCGCAGGCGACGACACAAGGGGCGTCGCGCCGCGGTCGCCACGCGCGGCGCGATGCGCACGAGGTGCCGCGCGGCGCATGCATGTATCAGCGGGACAGGGCGGTCCAATTACACAAGCGCGGCGCGTTGTTGCATGTGCGCGCGATCGGGCCGGGTTCGGAGAGCGGCAACAACTGGGAGGTCAGGCCTGTTTTCGAAAAGTAGACCACGCGCCGAGATTGTTCATTGTTTCTTTTTTGCGTGCTCCTGTTTCGGCGCGTGCGTTCTTGTTTTGTGCGCCGAACATCGAGACCACGAGGAAGGACACCGCGGGTAATCTACACAAAGGACCGGACTGGTCAGGCCGTGGCTGATGGAAGAAGGCGGGCTCGCCGCCGCGAATAAAGACTACAGCCGCGCTGGGCGCGCCGACGGGGCCCTCTGCTGCGGTAACGCAGCAGCCACGACCCACTTTGGGGGGCCGCCGCGGCGAGTCCCTCGCGAGAAAGAGGTGCTGCCCGGTGCTGCGCCTCCGGTCCCGGTGCTTTTTCTTGGCTCGATCGCGACGCAAGGTCGCGACGAGACAGGTCAGAGGAGGGCCACTTCGGCCCTAATTGAGGACGCTTCTCCCGTGCGCGAAACTCGCCGGGCGCGCATTTGTACGACCGGCCTCTTCTGTCCTCCCGCTCTGGATGACCGTGCTTGCCTGAGGGCATGTAAGCGGCCTCCGGTCTATATGTAGGAGACGGCATAAGTAAGCCCCGCGCTGGCAGTGCCGTAAAGGTTTATTTCCTCGCAAATTGTTCGGCAGCAGTGATAACGGTACTGCAAACGCTGCAGTTAAACGTTCTCACACGATCGCTATAGCTGTTGCCCATGAAGGGCACCGTGCGTATATATCGGCTGTCAGTACACCACCAGGATTGCTTCGTATATAATCTCATTCACTCGTCGTCGTCGTCGCCGCCGCGGCTATAACTGGCCAAACGGCTGGAAATCTGGCATCTGACGCGTTCAGTTTCGCGGTTTCACAGCAGCCGAGAGGTTTGCGTGGTCGTCGTCACGGCACCTCTCTCTGCCGCCTGCATCCGCTCTCGCACAGAGCACCGGAGGGGGAGACCACGGACAGGCTTGCACCAGGTGCTGGCTGCCCGGGCCTTGCAGCAGCGCAACCATCTGCCTGCTCCACGACCACTGGAACCTGCGGCAGCCTGCACTGTGAAGGCGGTCACCGGGAGTATTGCGTGCGGCCCGCGAGCGAGTTACCGAAGGTGGCGACGGCGGGTCTCCGAGCTCCCCCTAAAAAAGCGCGCACGGGGTGGCAAGGAGGAGAGGCCACCGTGAGGGCCGAACAGCAGACCGAAACAACTGATAGGACAGCCTGACCTGGGCAGCCGGCGCGCGCACACACACGCACTAATTCGGCACAGCGCTCGTGGTCGCTGTCGGCGCTTCTGCCTCCTTTCTTCTTCGCCGTGCGGCTCGTCCTCTTGCGCTGCGGCGGCTTCCGGGCTTCTCGGAAATGGTCCTGCCAGGCTCCCTTGTTTTCGGGCGCGCTCCGGCTTCTCGGGCATTTCGGGGCGTTTCGTCTGGCCCAGAGTGCGCGTTGCCCTATCCTGTTTTGTAATATTTCTTTTTCTCGCGTTATCCTCGGCGCGTTATTGATTTTGTTTATTGTCCGAGGAGGGTGGCCGCCAGAGTCCTCGGCGGGGCGACCCGACCTCGTCCGACCGTCTGTCTCGTGGCCCCCACACCTGTCCCCCGGGGCGATCGTGTTCGTCTGTCTTCGTCCTTGTCGCACGGCGCTACTTGTGCGCTCCTCCTCAACCTCGGCGGCCGGACACGCGGGGAAGCGCCTCGTCGCGCGCCGCCCGGCCCACCACCCATCGTGAGCACCTTGTTACATTTGCGACAGGAAAGAAGACCAGAGTGTGTTCAAACAAAGAATGCGCGCTGAAGGCGCTGACTTCTGGATTTACTCGTTAGCGGAATGCGTTCTTTCTCCCAGTGTGCTCGGGCTACATTTACCTCTAGTTCACTGCTGTTTGCGTGATTTGCTTTTCTCTCCTTAAAGGCATAACGTCGTTGCAATTAATGATCTGAATTAGCTTACGCGCATTTCTTAGTGTTGTAGTTTGACTTCCCCTACATTGATCTGCGTTGATTATGCGTTTGTTTGTCGTATAGACACGCGAGAGCGTAGAACGAATCAAGATAACGTGGACTTCTCTTTCGTTTTCTTAACCCGTAAAGACAGGTTATAGTTTCTCGTTAGAGCTAGGAAACATGGTTCACAGCACATTTAGTGAGCACGGACCGTGTTAACTGAGTGCATGCTCTTGTCCGTGTTTCCGCAGCGCGTGTCGACATGTTTTTTTCCATCTGATTGTAAACTCATATGCGACGAGCCGAGCGCTTGAGTACTTATAACGTGTACTTATTCTAAGCGTGATCGTCATTATGCGTGTCGTCTCGCTTTTCATTGCGTTTCTTTTTACCTTGGACATATGCTCCTAACTCGAATTTTTTTTTATCGATAAAGCACTTTTCTCGTCGACAGGAAACTTTCGAAAGAGCGAATTCAGATTTCTGGGCACGGACGCCACCAGTCCGCGCGCACACACACACACACACACCAGATGTCCGGTGGCACCTGGTGTCTATAGAGAAAGGGACCCGCGATCCTCTCTCTCAGATGCGAGCAAGCGCCGGATAGAGCCGGCCGCGCGTCCTCGTGTCCGGCCGGGCACATCTGCGTTCCGCGAAGGCCCATGGCAAAAGCCTCGCACCCATAGAGGGAAAGCAGCTGTATCGCTTTGGAGGAATAACACGCCTTGCAGCACAGCGTCTCCTTTGACACCGTGCGACAAACTTTCTCTCTAATGAGGCATGTTTGCTTTGATGATCTTTGGGCGGACAAGTACCGACTCAAGGTGGCGGCGTGATTTGAGGACTCCATGGGTCTGGCCAGGAACTATTATAACGTTATAGAGGTGCTTAACTCACTCTGGAGCTTCGCATATGGGACCTTCCATAATGAGCCATTCTTAACAATATCTCGCTTGCCCACTTCCCCAAATAGGCCTCGAGCCATCACATAAACATATTATTTCACTCTGATCTACAGACGAAAAGCGTGGACACGAAATATAGGCCGCCAACTGCGGAAGGAAAAAATAGAAGAAATAAGCATGTTTGGTACTCCATGTCTACCGCGTCTAGCCGTGATAGGCATTTCAAAGCGACAGCCTTCGTTATGTGTATAGTATTGCTGCGCCCCCCCCCCCCCCTCCCCCAGCTGTAGATTATAAATAATCTTCCTCAGTTATTTATGCCAGAAATAATAGATGGGACAGAGAGGAGTTCGAGTCACCGAGCGCAGAGTAAAAATTGAACACAGCCGGATCTACATCTTGAGCGAGCTGATCTGCAGGCAGCGTGATCTTTATAATCCCGAAAATTCTATTGTATTGCGGTCGCTCTGGTGTGGCATACTAGCATGTGGGCTTAGCTTCTTTGTCACTCACTTGCGGTTTGGCGTCGTTGTCTCGCTGAGTAGACGTGTCGGGGGTATTTTACACAGCCATGGAGCAGAGAAGGCAAGTGCAAAGAGCATTTACGAAGGACACCTCGCCAGGTATACATAGGCTCACTGGGAGGTCACAGGGAAGGCGTGGGTCGTGTTGTGGAGGTGACTGATTGATCACGTGTTCGTCAGAGGTGTTGAAGCATTATGATTCATACTTCTCTGTACATATACACTTCTGATCACAATGCTTCCTTCACCACGCTCACAATGTTTCAAGTTATCGTGCATCCACGTCGCTTAACATTATGCATTGTGAACTTGCGCTTGCATTTAAGCAGGCAGAAGGTGTAAACAATTATACGTAAAATTGAAATAGAATACAATTGTTCGTATCATGTACCTATTTGCATAACATTAAATGTAGCGATTCAAGAAAGCTTCGCTTAACGTAGATTCCAATAAATTCGTTAGACCGGCCACTTTTTTTTTTTTATGCTGGTCGTGTTTGCTAATAATATGTTCACCATCAGGACTTCTCGGTGAGCCTGCTATTATGCACCGCTATAGCATATGAATCTATTTGTGAATGCGGGCCTATAGTACGGAAGAGTTCCCTGCCCTTGTTACTCAACCGGTAGATCGTCAAGCACTTCACCAACGCAGGACGCAACCTAAGTCACCTGAGCCTCGCAATTAATTAAGCGCGCGCAAATGACCTCGAGTACGGCAGCTTAACTTGGTATTTGAACAGATTCGATGCGGCTGAATTTGAGCATATAGTATATACATGCGAAAATCAATCAGCCTTTCACCTGAGAGCTTGCGGGGTGGTGAGCGCATCCGTTTGGTGCCCATCTCAGATTGACTTCCTGTGGGGCAAAGGATGAGAAATAGCGGATCGCTAACAAAAATCACTCAGCACTTTCAACGCACGATTGTTTTCTGTTAAGCGCTACACAGAGCGCTGCCGCGTCGTGCGCCGCGAGAAAACGACTTCGAACAGAGGCACAAACATTACCAGACCACTAACGGCGTAAGTGGACGCCAATGAAGATATTGTTGCGATGTTGACGTATTTCCTTCCGTTTATCGCAGTTTGCCCGCATTCCCGAGAATTGCGCCGCCAACGCTTTGGTGCGCAGGTAAGACGTGCTGTTCAACGGCGCTAATGAGAGCGGCGCCCGCGGCCCTGGGGACCCTCCGCGGGCGCCTTTTAACTTGCATGAGAGCGCGCCGTGGGTGTTCGCATGACACGCTAGACTGAACCGCTCCGGAACCATCGTCGCCAACGAGGCCCCTGGGCTTGCCGTCATTGGCTGGGCACTTGAGCCTGTGGTGTAGCCTTCACCCGGCTTTCGCCCAGTGATGCATTGCATGCCAACATTGTGTGCCACCTTTGACTGTGGACACCAATGCAAGCTACTTAACATCACCTTGACCTGTCTTTTTTTTTCTGTCGGGGCTGCCTTATTTTTCATTTAAGGGGGTTTCTAGTGATGTGGGCTCTCATTTCGTACCAATTATATTGCGTCGCATATGACAACGATGGCTGAAGGGCTGGCACGATAAAGTGGGGGTCAGGGTGCTATACATAATTTTATATACCGAGTGGTGACGCTTCTATAGTTCGTGTTACTGTCATGTTGCGTCACCGCGGTACTCAATGTATGTTGTTTGACTAAAATGAGTTATGAAAGGTCTGCGAGTGCCAAAATTCCAAAAAACTACAATGTGACGATGAAATGCCGAAATAGCTTTTTCATTTCTTTTCTGTTCCTTCCTTTCTCTTTCTCCCGAAATAATTCCGGTCTTCTCTATAGCAGCGTCGCTTCACGCAAGTTGATGCACCGTGGAGGCGCGTGCTCATGTACTCTACATCCCCGCACTCGGCAATGAAGAGACGTGATCCAAGCCGGGTATACGAAGGAATGTGGCCCCGCTCGCACTTGCTGTAAGCAGGGACGGAGGTGGAGTCGTAAGACCTGACAGGGCATATGGGCTCTTTTTCAACATTACTATGCAGCATCCCGCGTGTCACCCTTCGGCTCGCATACTTGCATTCGCTTTTGTGTTCCAACGCGCGCTCTTCATTAACGCTGCCGCATTTTTTTTATCATCGTAAATTTTGTGGAGGGAATTGTTCTCCTCACCTTCTGACCTGTTTTCTTTCCGCGTCCAGGAGTGGAAGCAGAATATGGTGCGCACATTGTTTCACGCCCGCGTATATAAGCGCAGAAGGACGCGCGGCGTTTGCGTCCACGTGGCTCGAGCAGGTAGCGTTCCTTCGGTAGCCTGCTTAACAAGGCGGAGCGAGGTACTATAGCAGACAATGTGCCTGACTGCGTCGATGCGCGTTCTGCGGCGGGGCACGTCGCGCGGCGTATAGCATATAAGGTGGCCAAGGTTGCCCATTACGGCCTGCTCCTTGCTCTCGGCTGTCGGAGTCTGGACTTGTGGCGTTCGGGTTCCACGCTATAAGCGCCACGGCGAGAAGTGGGCGACACTCGACGCGTTCGGAGGGAAACCGGAGCGAGGCTGCTGCCGTGCGCAGAACGTGCGGTTAAGGAAGGGCCGCGCGGCGCCCGGCCGACCCGGCGCCCGCTCGAGACGGCGGGAATCGGTTATTGATGAAAGGGCGTCGCTGCAATTGCGTGCTAGTATAAGGCCTTCTTAACCAGGGACGAACCGCACGTGCTGCCCGGGAAACAGGGTCGTGCGAGCTGGTAGCTGCAACGGAGGCGTGATCGCTTATTAGGTTGCCCCAGCGGAACGCCTCCTGTGGATCCCTTTAAGCTTTCATGCTTTGTCGCCCGCTCTTGCCTTCGCACAGCGTCGCCTCTCACGCGTTTCTCGGCCGGAGTCACAAGTATAAACGCGTGGGTTAAGGGAAAAAAAACTAAAGAAAATTGAAGGGTGTATTCGCGCATATCGGTCAATATTCCATGCCTAGGGATCCAGCGTTCTTTCGACTTCGTCATATTATATTTACGGCAGGGCGAAACAGCGTGTAGCTGCTCATTACCGTTTTAAAAAATGCCTTTTTTTGGTGAACCTCTACATATATGGCTTATACCTGTTTCTAGCTGAAGTGATTTCTTTATTTTATACAAAACTAAATAATGTAGTTATGGTGTCATAATAAAGATGTTTCTAGCATCTCAAGGAGTCAATCTGACCACAAACGAGGATTGTGTTTCAAATAGTTAGGTATTTCAACAGTTTATAGTGCAAAAACAAATTCAAGAAAATGACTGTCCTGAAAAAAAAAAATAGAGATAGCGTTAACACTACGGAAGAAAAGCACCACATGCACTACAAGCCCTCTACACAAGCTTTATTTAAACATAACTTCTGGCCCAGCATTCCTAGCTGTGCTTCCAGAAAATAGCTCTAAATACCGTATTTTTCGCAAAATGTGTCCTAAATTTCCGGGTCGAAAATTATATTTACCTAAAGAATGAATGGAATGAAAAATAATAAGAACGCGACAGAATGACGTTTACCTGCATTGTTTGGTGACAGCACAGCATGATCTCCACATTTATTTGTCGCTGTTGTCCATCCACAACACCACCCTTGAACAGGGATTTTGTACAGAGGAGGGTAAGCACTGTACTGACTGTTACATAAAAAAGAGCGCCAGATGCAGGACTATTCTCGCTTAATCTCTCTTGTTGTTTGCGCTCAAATTTTGTACAGAGGTAGCATTTTGCAGTGAGCTTAGTTTAATATTACGTTTGTGGGCATTGCTTACTAATTTCCCCCACAAGAAACTATAGGCAGTCTCCAACCGTTGAAGACGGGCCCGTTATAGTTCATTCAGCGTTTCAAGAGGACAGGCAATAAGTAAGACGAAGTGAGTTTCAGAAGCTTCGAATCTTAAAGGCGTTATCCTCTAGACACTTCGTTATCATCTCACGAGTTGGTGGAATTTGCATCAGTGGCCTTATCGTGTCACGCACCGCGTTAGAGAGATTTGTCACTCGTTTCCGGGTGACTTCATGGGATGTAGCAAACACGTCGCTGGGCTTGTACACTTATCCCTATGTAGCTGAAGTCGGGTTGCTCACGACAGACATCACGTATTGCTGTAACACCCATTCCTATACAGCGTGAACGGCATTCACAACGGATTGCTTTTGCGGCGTTGAAACAGCTGATCACGGTTATGCGGTTGCATCATTTGGCTTGCAGTGATTCTGCATCCTCCCTGAGATTTGCGTCGGGCAGACTTCACTGCTGGGGTGACCCATGGTCTCCTGGCTGGCTGTTAGCATCGTTTTATGAAGAGTCCGTCATTGCGCGAAAACCCTCGCCTCGTGCGCACTTGCACAATCCTGCGCGCAGCACCATTCGTTGCCACGGGTGGATGTGTAGCACATAGCATTGCAGTGCAATCTGTTCAATGGGGTCGTAAGAAATCAAATGCACTGTTTCGTTGGCTGTCAAATGGCCTACAATAATAACCTACAATATAGAGACACGAAATCACGGGCGATATTTCGATCGACAACATGCGCTCTATATAGCTACATATTGCGTGACAATAGGTAAACTATGTGTGGGACGATATTGTCCCTACTGCGGAAATGTTGGCAAAAGTTCGCTGCATCGCATAAAAATGAACCTTACAACCAGTTCGTGAACTAAGGGCACTGTTTTCGAGAGGCCTCTAGATTGCGTAATGCCTTCGGGCCTTCAAGGTGAATATGAATGAAATGAAATTAAATACTCACTGCGTAATAGCTGGCAGACAAGAACACGCCGCTGTCGTGCAGTGGCTTTGGCGTTGCGGTGTTCAGCACGAGGTCGTGGGTTCAATTCCCGACCGCGGCGGCCGCATTCCGATGGAGGACCGAATGCAAATACGCTCGTTTACTGGGCTTTGGGTGAACGGTATGGTATGGTATGGTATGCCTTATCTGATGGCGTATACCCACTGCGGGGGATTGGCCAAGATTTGGGTGGGATTAGGCAATCTTTTTTAATACTAAAATCGGTAAACGTTAAAAGAAACTTCTTCTTCTTCTTCTTCTATTCTTCTTCTTCTTCTTCTTCTTCTTCTTCTTCTTCTTCTTCTTCTTCTTCTTCTTCTTCATCATCATCATCATCAGCCTATATTTTATGTCCACTGCAGGACGAAGGCCTCTCCCTGCGATCTCCAATTACCCCTATTTTGCGCTAGCGTATTCCAACTTGCGCCTGCAAATTTCCTAACTTCATCATCCCATCTGGTTTTCTGCCGACCTCGACTGCGCTTCCCTTCTCTTGGTGTCCATTATGTAACCCTATAATGGTCCACCGGTTATCTATCCTACGCATTACGTGGCCTGCCCAGCTCCATTTCTTCCGCTTAATGTCAGCTAGAATATCGGCTATCCCTGTTTGTTCTCTGATCCACACCGCTCTCTTCCTGTCTCTTAACGTTAGTCCTAAGATTTTTCGTTCCATCGCTCTTTGTGCGGTCCTTAACTTGTTCTCGAGCTTCTTTGTTAACCTCCATGTTTCTGCCCCATATGTTAGCACCGGTAGAATGCAGTGATTGTACACTTTTCTTTTCAACGACAGTGGTAAGCTCCCAGTCAGGATTTGGCAATGCGTGCCGTATGCACTCCAACCCAATTTTATTTTTCTGTAAATTTCTTTCTCATGATCAGGGTCCCCTGTAAGTAATTGACCTAGATAAACGTACTCCTTTACAGAATCTAGAGGCTGACTGGCGATCCTATCCTGAATTCTTGTTCCCTTGCCAGGCTACTGAACATTATCTTTGTCTTCTGCATATTCATCTTCAACCCAATTCTTACACTTTCTCGATTAAGGTCCTCAATCATTTGTTGTAATTCGTCTCCATTGTTGCTGAATAGGACAATGTCATCTGCAAACCGAAGGTTGCTGAGATATTCACCGTTGATCCTCACTCCTAAGCTTTCAGGTAGTCAAAAATAATCCACAGTCTCCCATATTACGGCGTGACTCATAATCAGATCGTGGTTTTGGCGCGTAAAACCCCGGAATTTATTTTTTAAATTTATTTCTTTAGACAAGAACAACTTGAAGTCTGCGCGAAGAAATTATAATCGTCGTCGTCGTCAACCATCTAGATACGAGTCTCTTCGCGGGACGTCTCGCACGTTTCCACAATTTTATAATAGCTCCAGGCTCCTTCCTACAGGAAGGCTGCTTCCTACCGGAAGCTGCCTCCACTGCGCTCAAGCTGCTTCCTGTGTTTGCGTAAGACGCCTAAACCCGCTGCGTGCCACACACCAGTCAGGGCGTTTACGGCTGCAAACCTGTTTGCCATGTAACAGCATTGTTGAGCGGACATTTTGGCGCACACGAGATTTGGGAGAGGTGCAATAAAATTGTGGTATTATTAGGGCTTGACATCGATTGTAAGGCTTAAACCGATCAATTGTAATCGTTTGATAGGTCACTTAATAGGTTAATCGGATTTGTGGGTTTACGTGCGTGAGCTACAAAACCAAGTGAAGCTGAATTATAAACGTTATCTGTCGTGGCCCCTATTACGGGACACGTGAGCCTTTACGTGTCACCGGACCTTTGTGCAACGCCTCCGCGCTAGAAAGTTCTGCCAGAGACTCGATTTTTCCTCCGTCGGCTCGAAGTGCAGCGCGAACCGGTGGCTTTTGGTCCCGAGAGACGCACACAGGCGCCATCTTGGAACTTTGTAGCTCGATCTGTTGTCTCGACTGGCACCAACATTCCCATTTCACATGCTCACTACCCTGGTGGTAAGCATGTAAATGGGAATGTTGGCGCCGAAGCTTGCTTCATTTTGATCGTTTGACCTCTACCGATTAATCGAGAATAAATCATTAATCAATTAATACCAAGGTTAATCAATCAATCACCCAGCCCTACAGCGCTGATGATATAAAATAAAGAAGCGTGTCAAATCAAATCAAATAATCAAAAGACTGCACCTACTTTCGTATACGGCGATGGACAATTTAAAGAAAATATTATTACATGTATGTTCAGTATTTCGTTTCCCTTCTGCCACTGACGATGGCCAGTCACCCGTGTTTTCTGGGTACGTGCCAATCTCAGTTGGGTAAAGAAGTGTGTCTTGGTTCTACAGCATTCGATTACATTTTTTTTCCTTCTGTTTCTTATTTATTTATTTATTTATTTATTTATTTATTTATTATTTATTTATTTATTTATTTATTTATTTATTTATTTATTTATTTATTTATTTATTTATTTATTTATTTATTTATTTATTTATTATATGACCACCCGGTTCGTGGCCTATCCCCCACAGTGGGTTTGTGTCATTAAATAAGGAATCATCATCATCATCACCACCACCACCACCACCACCACCACCATGGCTGCTGACCCAGCCAACCGCACGTCCACGGCGTGGTCGGGCCTTGCCGAGAGGCTTGCCACCGACGAAACTGTCGTCCACATATACCCTCGTCGGAATCAGGTCAGCGTCCAGTCCTGGTATACTCTCGCTCTCCCGAAAGGGACTCAACGCCGTTCACAGTGCGCTGGTCGTACAAGCGCGTGTGCTGGTACTCGGGACAGTGCACTTGGGTATCCTAGTTGGGGAGGGTGCGGTGCATGGAGGCGTTCGTGCATAGCGCTCGGAAGATGCTACCAGAAATTATTCCTGCGCCGAAGTTCGGATAATGTAACTCAAGCAGCCAATTATCAATCGATCCTTTTCCCAAGTGCTAAGTAAGCTTTCCCACAAGGTAATATGCTGACCTAATGGCGGCGCAGGCAGTTTTTAATTTGGGAGCTGCGCAACCTGTGTGTTTCAAGAGATGGATGGAAGATGTAGTCGGCCGTACTAGCATCCCCCATGATGAACTGATCCTGTGAGGTTGGCATGAAAGGTTAAACTCCGTTGGCTTTTGCGCGTAGGGTAATAAGGTATCGTCTAGCGGGAAGGTATTGGGCGCGAGGACGTACCGTGAAGATAGTTGCCGAGCTAGCGCCTAAACGACGTAAAAAGTTGAATCACGTGTTGGAGCGTCTGCTCGCGGCGCCGTCGCGCGTGCTTCGTTTTTCGTCCTTCTGCCGCGGAATTTCGATCGTTTGTACGAGTTTTACGCAAGAGTGCTTATAATTTGTTTTGATCCTAAGCTTTTATATGACTGTATGAGAATGTCCGGTGTTCGTTTATGCCAAGTTCGGCCAGATTTTGTTCTACGTCCTATGGCAGATTTACCAAGCACAGTAGCTTCTACAGAATCTGAATGGACGTTAAGTTACTGTGGCAAATTTTATAGCCTGCATATAGTATATGTACGAAACCACAGGCCCCATGCAATAGAATACGGGAAGCGAAATACGCAGCAGAATGCATGCAGCCATTCATGTGCGTGCCACAGCGAGTATCGCGTGAACCTTCGTTAGTTTGTTAGTTTGAGCATGAAAGGAATCGTGCCTTAGATGTTGAGGATTTACTGGTACGTTCTTTAGTTAACAGTGTGCGCGTACGTCTGTAGTATATTGCGCTCCGCTCTGCTGCAGTCAGATCGTTATCACCACTAAATGCGGCTCCGTTATCTGCGTAACCTTATCGCACTTTATGGTGGAAGTATCTTCGGTTATTTAACTCACCAACAATATCATTACGGGCTAAATGACTGTAGCGCCTTTCTTACGTCCTATCGCCTGTACAGTGCAACGCCTTAGGGATCAGCGCCTTTTTATTAACTTCCTCCAGAGGAAGCGTATCGTGTCGCGTAATCGTGCCTCGTTCGCATCAGTACCATTGCACGATAACGCAAACGTCAGCATTTTCTCTATTTTCCTGCTTTTATGATAGGAAACGTCCGACAGAAGCAAAAGAAAACGAAAAAGCACGAAACACCGAAGGCCATGGGGTGGGGAAAGGTCATGTTTTCTTTTTTTTTTTTTTTTTTTTTTTTTTTTTTTTTTTTTTTTTACTCTAGAAATTACTTAACGTTATGTACTGCTTATACCGTGTCCTAGTCAAGACCTTCATTATTTCCGCTACTAATGAAAGAAACCCACTTTTTTTTTACCCTTTTTCTTTCTTTCTTTCTTTCTTTCTTTCTTTCTTTTTTTTTTTTTTTTTTTTTTTTTTGTCACGGAAAACGTCATCAGCGACTGTAAGTTAACTCTAAGAAGTTAACTTACTGATAGCGAAATTTTGAAGACGGATCCGTAACCCAATCAGGATGGCGAGAAAAGCTCTGTCCAGTTTATTTTGCGCAGACCACGGCTTGTCGCTGCATTCTAAACGAACAATCCGACCAGAGAAGAGCAAATCCTGGCCACTGGGGAGCGATGAGCGTAATAATGAGTATCCAGAAGTCCCTGAGTAATTTTGTTTCCCTACTCATACGGCAATCAGTGCTACTCAATGACAACGGGCAACGCTTGTGGCCAATCCATATATAAAATAAACCTCCTTAATCGCCGAATAAAATTACGCTTTTGTCGCCGTGCGCACTCTCGCCGGGGCGAAGCGATGTCACGTGAACCAACTTTCGACGCAATTGGAACGATAGCAGCGCCGGCGTTTCCAGTGGTGGCCCTCGCGCCCAGTACTACGTCTGAAGGAAAAGTACACGTGCAAGAAATAGGCATATACGTTTATAAAGAAAAAAAAAAAGAAAAACGGCTGGGTGTGCCACTAACGCCAGCTCGCTCGCTTGCTGGTGTTCGTCTCGAGCGCTGAATTCGCGGCTAAAGCGTAGAACTATTGACTGCTTCTTTTTCTTCTTTTTTTTCTGCCTTTCTCTTTCTTTGTTTTTTCTCCGTTTTCTTTTTCTAACGAGTCTCTCTTTGTCGGTGCAATTTCTGGTCCCTCACACGTATACGTTGTGAAACTATGGCAGCGTTTCAGTGGAACCCATATCTATACGTAACTTCATCTAGCGCCATGAGCACTTGTCATGTACCGCTCGTCGTGTGTATAGACACGTCGTGAAAAGAGAGCGTTGAAGAGGCTTCGCGTCCAGCTTATATACACAGACGGGTAACACCAGCACTGGATGTCGCAGCGGGTCCCTTACGCGGCTCGTTGGAGGGAGCCCCGGATCTCCAAGCTCTGGCTCCTCGTGCCCGTCCTTTTGGCCGCGTGCCTTGTGGCATTCGTCTGTGCGCTGCTGTTCGTGCCCCTGCTGAAGCCCAGCGCCGTCCGTCCACGAGACATGTTTGTGCGCCGTTACGCGGCTGCGTCGCGTGTCGGGTCGTCGGCCGCCAGCGGCAGGGCCAACACGACCACTAGCGCCTTGGAGGACAGCACTCCCGCCGATTTGGACAGAATTCTGTCTACCTTTGCCGTAGAGCTGAGGCCAGCGCACTTCTGGCCCAACTCTAGTGGCGGCCCACAGGCGTCGCTGGTGGCGCAAAGCGCCGCCGCCAGTATGCGTAACAACTCCTCGTGGGAGTAGGCAACACGTTCTTCCATGGTGCTGTCCGTTCGGTGTCGAGAGGTCTGTTCAGTTGTATCGGCCACTGTGAATTGGGCACTGTAATGCACGTCAATTATAGATGTTGCAGTGTTCTCTTTGGTGTTTGTGAATGGTGCGTGAAAGCGCGCTGTTTTATGCAAACAAATTCACCTTCAGCTGGATATATATATATATATATATATATATATATATATATATATATATATATATATATAATTTACCGCACTGACAAATAGATGAATTGCGACGTCAAAAAAAAGGGGGGGGGGGCGGAGAAGCTCTATCACCCTAAATTAGATTAGGCTGATAGAGTATTTCTTTCCCAATGGCGTATCCATGTTGGCAGAAAGGGGATTGATTGTGAGCGCAGAAATGAAGACCAAGTTTCCATTGTTGCATTTCGTGCCCAAGCTGGCGCACCATGACGTCAATATGAAGTCGCAGCATTTAGAGCTTTGGTGTCGTTTATTTATTTATTTATTTATTTATTTATTTATTTATTTATTTATTTATTTATTTATTTATTTATTTATTTATTTACTTACTTACTTACTTATTTATTTATTTACTTATTTATTTATTTATTTAGTTAAGGAAAGTGGCTAGAAGTTGCCAGCTTGAGTGGGTTTTCCTTTCGAATGCATTGTATACATATAAGTAGGGGTGTGCGAATATACGTAACTTTCGAATAACGGACCGAATGTTCTCCTATTCCATTAGGTCCTCGAACCGAATAGTCGCCATTCGAAAATGAGAATATTTTCCGAATAGTTTTCGAATACAATCGGTCTTCGACTGCACACGCTCAAACATGAAATGGACGCGAAAATTATCATCCCATCACAACGCGCTGCGTCGCTCAGACAGCCAGACTTTTCCATCTCAGACATGCTCACTCGCAACAAAATGTTGTTTAGACACGCCATTCGGCAGTGCGTATTGTTTGGTACTATTTATAGATGCAGCACATGTGCCCTCTAATCGTATTAAACATGAATACGTTTCACTGCAACATACCTGATACAATAGTGACACCATCTGCCATCACCATTGAAACTATGAGAAAAAGTGCCTTTTTTTTTTCGCTTTGTCATGGCCGCAGACGGTACACGTTTCTGATTTGGTCGCGAAGGTGTGTACAAATAATAACTAGCCAACAAGGCTGTCTTTGTAAACTTTATATATCAATGCATGCCTGCCTAAGCACCGAAGAGCCCTGAGTTTGCGGACAAACTGCTTAGGTCATTACTAATGCTCCTTTCGTGCCTTTATTAACCATTTTTATCATTTGCAGTGTAATGACAGAAACTTTCTAATATTGTAATCATCATAGATGTGGGAATTGCTTGATATTAGTGGTTAGAATGTTGTACATTGTTCGGAAACTATTAGAAAAATATTCGCTATTCAATTCGGTTCGCTTCTGGCGCTATTCGATTCGTATTCGATTCGGTCTCAAAAACTACTATTCGCACTGCCCTAAATGTAAGTCTTGACTGTTGGTAAACGTTCAAATAACCCCAGAGGCTGTAAAACTTCACGGCGAAACGGATAAATAGTGCGTGGATGCCAATATGGTGTCGCCGCCGGTTTTTAATTTTCGTTTTCAAGGTTTCACTATATATAACGGTAAGACTGACGTATTTGATATTCTGTACATGTAATCTACCAGTCTAGCTTAACATATTAGCCTATGCTTCTTTAGTATATACCTTTAAGGGTTGTCTTTCCTTCTGACTGACACCCGCCGTGGTTGTTTAGTGGTTCGGCTGCTAAGCACGAGGTCGCGGGATTGAATCCCGGCCACGGCGGCCGCATTTCGATGGGGACGAAATGCGAAAATACCCGTGTACTTAAATTTAGGTGCACGTTAAAGAACCCCAGGTGGTCCAAATTTTCCGGAGTCCCCCACTACGGCGTGCCTCATAATCAAATCGTGGTTTTGGCACGTAAAACCCCATTATTTTTTCTCCTCCTGACTGTTACTCTTCAGCTCTTCAGCGTCTTAAGGCCTAACGCTATTGTGAACGTCCGCTTGAAACTGTTGAGCCGAATCTTATTGCCGTGTTACAGTGTTTTGTGCATTGTACCGAACACATTATACGCAAGACCAAGTGACTATACTTTATTTATTGCTAAATTATATATAGTCACTTGGTCCTTTTATATTTTTTTTTCCTTTACTTCACGTTGTTCCTAAGCTTATAATAAGTGCAGCGGCTTGATAAATATGTCAGAGGCTGAATTAGTAGCTCAAGAGATGAAGTCAAGAGGCTTCATTGCCCTGTTTTTTTTTTTCTTTTTTTTTTTTTTTTTTTTTGCAGCCTATAGAAGTTTTCTCTCGCGCAAAAGCTTTTTGCACAGCTATTTTGTTGACATTGTCACTTTTCCTTCATGCCAGCACAAAAAAAGTTCTTACGCTGCAACTGTTCGTAAGAGCAGTTGCCAGCCAACCTTGACGTTATTGACATAATATTAGCTAAGACAAATAGCCTGTACCTGGCAAGCAAGCAAGCAAGCGCAAAGGCGCGCATGTCCTCAGATCTTTCTGTTCATTGTCGCATGCCTCAGCACACTGCAGGTTAACGGTTCACACTCATGCCCTGCCCTGAATAGCTAGTTAGATGCAGGTATTCAACGGGGCTATGTGCGAGTATCACCCAGACCCCGCGTGCGAGTTCCACTTAGATGGCGACGACGTTGTCCGCACAAGTGAGACGAAATTGTGTAGCGTGTACTGACCCACAATGTTTTGGCCCAAGCGCCAAGCTGACACATTGATCGATCAGAAGGGAGGAGCGTGTTCGATGTTTGTTTCTCCTGGCGACGCGCTGTGGAATTGGAGAAATCTGTCCTTGAGGGGGCAGCATGCGTGCGTTGCTCCGCCTGTGTCTGAGTCGATGAAACGGTAACGGCCGTGATGGAATCGACCGACCCGCTTTATAGTCTCGATCGGTCGCGGGCAGCAGCAACAGCTGCTTCGTGCCGAGCTCCCTTGTGCTCGATCTTTCTCGCAGGCTTAGATTCAAGCGGCAGTTGTTTTGACAGAGACGAGCAAGCGGCCGCTACACACCGAGATTTTCCTGTCGTTCTTTTTGAGCTTGCTTATGCGCCACTATCGTCGCCTGCGGGAAACTGTATAGCTGTATTAACGCGTTCGTGAAAGCCCCAATGAACGATTTTATTTGCTCTCGAAACGAATGGGACGTATAACCGTGCAGCTTATAAATAAGTACAGCGTATAAGCATTGTCAGTAGCCGCGTGTCTGCCCAAATTGTTTGATTATTTAGTTCATTTATCTAAATATAGCTAGAAAATTGGAACACTTAGCCTGTTTCCAAAATGTCCACCATTCGCCGTAATCCGTATTATTATAAAAATCGCATTTTTATCTTGAGTGCTCTAATTTTATAACTTTTTTTGCCAGTCTTCGCGGGAACACCTGGTATATACTATATAGTATACTTTCCGTGCGAGGCGTTGTATTTCTGTGCATTTTTTTTTCGGATGCTCTCACTGTCACAACTTTCAAGAGTTTGTACACAAAATTAGTCCCGCAGAAACTGATGAAAGCAGTTCCTGCTTTCAGCAGTTTCGCCTTAGTTTCAGTTCACGGAAAACTTTTTTCCGGCGCCCGGTTCGTGCTCGCAACTTGCTAGAAGGGGCTAGTTCTATGAAAACTTAGAAACGGCTCGTTTGTAATTTCGAACTTACTTCTGCACAATTGGAGCAGCGCAGAGTCCTGGTGAGCTAACGGGATGATTTCACCGACTCGAGCATAAGTAGTCGACTGTACAAAACGGAAAAATCGGAAATTGTCAACTGCGTTTCGCGCTGCACTCAAGACATTCCGGGACCAAATCCGTCCTTCGAGGACGGGGTCCGACCACGGGATAACGTGTAAGGCACTGTTAACTCGCTATGGAGCTTCGCGTGTGAAGCATTCATAGCGAGCCACACTTTTAGCCCAGTCTCCCCCTTCCGCCTACCCATTTCCCCAAACAGGACTATCTTTTAAATATATACGATTCTCTGTCTGTGTGCACCTCTTTATTTTTGCACATAAGGAAGAGTTTGCCATTTGTGGGACACAAAGAACAAGCAATCGGGAACTACTGAATATACAACCGCTCATTGGATTTCAAAGCACAAAGGTAAGCCCTCATCAGCAGTTAGAAATTATAAACGCGTCAAAACAATTCGACTATTGACCCTTTTCGCGGTGATCTCGTGGGCGCTGCCATGTTTGATCACGTGGTGACGCGTCCATTGCTTGCCTCAACTGCCTCCGTGTTTACAATATAGGTGCACGACGCCGGTGTTCCTTAACAAACCTCTGTTTCGGAGGTATCGTAGACGGTGACTGGGTGGACGACACGAAGCTTTGGCTGCGGTTTCAGAGAAGATGCAAAAGCGCTTTCGGAGCTAATTAAGCTATGTCCGAACGACGCGAGCAGCGTACATGGTGCTTGCTCTAAAAGCGGGGCTAAATATGTATTCGAAGCTATGCAAACTTCCCGCTCATGAAGGATTATGGTGTTTTGGTCTTCGTTCTTTATTTGGGGGGGGGGGGGGGGGGGGGCAAATATTTTGAAGCAGCGGCTTGTCACGTTTCTAACTCGGTTTCCTCGGTGCGGTCACTATCTGATTAGTTCGGATATTACGTATAGTCCCGTGCCTGAACCAAAAGGTGATGGTTGAACGAACAGCAGTGGCCCATTTCAGGACTCATAATTGAAATGAAGGAGTTCCGTGTGCATTTGACACACCGTTTCACAAGAATCTAGGATATGTATGTATTGTCGCTCACTTATGTGGCGAGGAAGTCGCCATTTATTATTATTGCCACGACATATTTGCGTGCGCGCACCATTCCCATCCTGCAGAATGTGGTGCGGCGGGCCGTTATGTGTGGGGCTCGTTTCCCTATATAAACGACTAAATAAGCAACGTCCAAGGTTCTCAAAGGGGTAGTCTGGCAGGAACGAGTACATGCATGGAACGAAGAGACAGCTGAGAGACTAGAAAGAAGTGAACTTCCTTGCATATGTACGACGCAATAGCATTAGTGAACTCGTGAAATGCACCACACGCCGCACGAAGCGACAGTGGCGGCGCTAACGTGACGTCAGACCACATTGCATATGTGCTGGGTTTACAACGCCATCGCGCTGAGCTCAGGACGCAAAAATATAAACAATATTCCCCACAGCCTTCTGATGATTACGTTTGAGCCACCTGTCAAGAAACTCTCGCCGGGAAGAACGAAGGGGGAAAAGCAGCTCAACAGGTAAGTAACGCAAGTAGACGCGTGATAGTTGGTTGCGGGATTCGTGTTACCATGCAGCGCTAAATTGAACGGGACACAAAGAAGCACCAGTGTTTGTGATTTTTGTGTCTTCTTTTTGTGTCTCGTTTGACTTTGCGCCGATAACGCGAGTCGCGAAGCTCAACAGCGACATCAACAGAGTATATATCGTGTTCAGGAAAACTTGGTGCTGCAGGCAAGCGTGTCATTCATGCGCATGCAACATGAACCGTAAACTTCGAGGACCCGTGCGTTTCAACCACTGTTACCCGATTTGTGCGATTGCCCTCAACGCAATTGTCTGCAACCATATCGGCGTCTGCCTTCGTTTCCCCATATTGTGCCCGCGGATCACGCTTTGATCAACTCTCCGCCTTTTATAAAGTTCTCGCTCCGCACCGTAACCGACCCTGTGCGATGAAACCTACAAACCAGGTGGCTTCGTGCATCTGCCTTTTATAACTGCGCATACCGCCGACATGCACGGCTCTTACGACACCGTCTCCACCTGACGCTGCAGGCGCACGTTGGGAAGCGTGCGTATAGTCTCGTTATGCCCATGTCATACGCCTGCGTGCCGCGGCTGTATAGCAGGTCGTCGTCGTCGTCCATTCTCTCCGCCTTCCGCTTCCGTTGCCCACAGGCAATCATCAGTGCCGAGCTTGTCCTCGATCGTCTGATGTTTCCATGGCGTCCCCGTGGCCAGCTCTAACGCCGTCATAGCATTGATGGCGAGGCGTCACCGAGCTTGACTCAACACTCGTGCTCGATCCTTGAGCCTCTGTCACAGCGGTCACGTCCAAACGTTCTGCCGCATGCCTTATCTGCTACACAACCCCATGCTTCGTTGTAATATACGCATATATATATTTTTTCATTATTGCGCAAAAGGCCTTTTATGGCAGAGTTTTCCACGAACTTACTGCCAAACATCTGTAACGAATCTTACGTTATCGCAGACGCGTGGTTGACTCAATTCAGAAGACCTGAATGAGAGCACTCTATATACTCTACGTTGTTGTTGTTCTTTTATTATTATTTCTATATGTGCCATTACACTGGTGCATCTATACGAATGGAGATTTTGGAAACCGTCCACGTGCGTCTTGCATATTTATTCTTCCTTACCGTCACCTCGGCATCGCGCGGTCGTTGACTTCGTTGCCTTTATGTCCCGCCGCGTTTTCAAGTTGTATTTTCTTTTTTTTTTTAACGCTTAAGCATTTTTATACATTGGCGTCCTAGTAACGGCTTGCCAAACTTTTATGATTGCACGTACGCCCGCCGCAGGCACGCATTTAAGCAACCGAGTAGCTTGGTACACTCAAATTTCCTGGATCTATCATGAAAATATTCATCGTGCAGTTGGCTTCTGTGTAAACCTATTGTGGTAATGAAGTTATTGATTGAATGATGGTGCTTAATGACCCGCGAAGCACCACGGTGCCTACGAGACCCCATAGTGGAGGGTTCTATTTGTAAAATCAATCATTGACGATGATTGATCCGACAATATACTTGAAATTCTTAGTGAGCCAAAAAAAAAACGGAAATTCAGCAAAGGAAGTAAAGCAAAAAAAAAAAAAAAACGAAAAGTGAGCCAAGCGACAACTTGCCGCCCTTGGGGCCCAACCACTAACCACTTTAATTCGCCTGCGGTGCTCTGCTGCAATTGAGCTACGGCAGTGGCTATCTTTCCGTTCCAGTTCCTTAAAATTTATGGCATTTATGCACATTTATATCATAGCTAAAACCTAGCCCTACCATTATTGGCTAACACCACTCATAACCATAGTGACGGATGTGGAACATCTATTAAACCGAAGTTTGATGCTACCAGGATACGTGATCGACTGAGACGCGTGGCCTGATTCGCGTTCCATGATATTTGAAACCAAACAGGTATTTGTGAGACTGAACTTGAAATTTTAAAAAATGGGAAAGAAGGATTAACTGCGTGCGCAGTGATAATATTGCGGCCGCCTAGCTCCTTAGTACTAAAGTGAACTGTTGAAGTTAATCTACTGGTAAAATCCTATAGGTATATACTTGACCGTAAATGGCAGCAGAGTAGCATGCCAGCCTGACACGTTGAGCACGGTCACGAAGCAGACAAAATTCTGCATTAATTCTCTCCAATACCTTGTCTCTCTTCACACTGTACCGGAGTCGAATCTGCTGAGCCTCTGGAACTTGTGCTGTGTGACCTTAGTGACCCACTTTCGCCCATAATGAATTTTTCACTTTCCCCCGCGTTGAGCCGTATCTGCGTGTAGCGCATGCGGTGGTGAAGGAGGGCTAACACCTGTTCTAACGTTTCCCTTGAGCTTCAGCAAAGCGCTGCTGCGGAGCGCGCCGTTCGCTCTGCAGCAACTATAACCATGTATAGACTATATTGATATTCGTTTATAAGGTGAAGTAGCCTCACAACCGTTGCAATTGCTGCGCATATAGGCGTGCGTAAGTTCTAATACTCCATTCTTTTAAGATAACGAAATTGATTCTTAAGAACGGCCCTGAATAAACAAAAAAAAATCAAAGGGCAACGTTTTCATTCGTTTTTCTTGCGCTTCGATTCTGTGCATAATGTGAAACCGGGCTGGTGTTGTGTCCTTTCCGTGATGCTGGTTGTTTAAGTAAAATCAGTGCGAAGTGGAAGCAACACTCTTCCTTAGCACTCTCCGCGAAGTGTTTAGCTGCTTGCTACATTTTTTTTTATTGATTTTAACGTATCAAAGCAACACGTGGACTGTGAGAGACGGTACAATGGAGCGCTCCGGATCCTTCTTGACAACCTGCGGTTCGTTAACGTGCACCCTAAACTGGGTGCACAAGTTATTTTTTTAGCCTCCATCGCAATGTGTTCTACACAGCCAGCAATCGAACCGGCGATATCGTTATCAACAGGAGAACGCCTATTGCAACTGAGCCACCAGCGCGTGTTGGTACGATTTTTTGTACGTTCACCATAGCAACGCTGCTAAAAAGTGCAACCAAGGTCTCTGTAGGGTGGCGGTTTGAGCGAGTTGGCATTGCACGGCGTTTTCTTGAATTAGCGCAGCTCTGAATGAGTGAAGTACGCAAGACAAACAAAAACAAACAGGAGAAAAGGGGAGGCGGGCACAGTTCATTCATTCATTCATTCACTCATTTATCGTTCTCTCTTACATGTGAACTGGCTTTATTGACGGGCATTAGACCTTGCGTCTCCACCTTGCCAGCGTTATTCACGTCGAGCGGGTGAAAAGTCATTTACGGGCGCAACGTGCTGACGTTATCCTGACGCAACACATTGTGGCGAGAGATTAAAGTGGTCCCGCACTTGTCTGTTTTTGAGAAAGTGCGTACTCCGCGGCCTCAGGTTTAACGATTGGGTGTCAAATAAAGTCCTCCCAGAAGGCGCGCGCGCGAGATTCCTCGGCGCGAGCCGGCGCCGTGAAGAGAGCAGCGCGAAGAGCGCGCGCGAAGCCGGAAAGGCGCTCATTGCGGCAGCGTCCGAGAGCGCGGGCGCCGCGCGTTACAACTTTCTCTCCTTGGTTAACGGGCTCCTGTTGGCGCACTGCTCGCGATGAGGAGGAGGGGGGAAGTGCCGAGGCGAGAGCGGCGGCGGCACCGCGATGAGAATCCGCGCCTCTAGGGAGAAAGCGTGGCTTTGTTTATCCCGATTAGGGAGAAACGCCTCGGGTTCGGGGAGGATGGCGACGAGCGCGAGGGAAAGGCAGCGCTTACGACGATGAAGTCGCCAAAAGGCGAAGCAGCCCTGGGGAACTCGGACTGGCCCGCGCAAGCGCTCTGCTGGCTCGCGCGCGCGCTGTCGCGTGCCTGTGTGTGATTGTGTATTCCTAGGCGCGGTGTAATTCGGCCGCGTGGGGATCGATGCGCGCTCGCTCCTGGCGGGATGCTGTTGCTAGGCGACCGTGCCCGGTAGGGCGGCGTCATCCGCCGCTACTTGGCGCCAACGCCGTCGGAGGGAGCGACCGTCACGCTGGCGTTGCGGCCAGTGTGGCAGTAGAGAACCCCTCCCCTCCACAGCCGCGCCCAGACCGCAGTTTAAACGAAGGAGGGAGCCCGCGCGATCTTGGCGCAACGGGTGGCTGCCTCCTGTGGTTCCAGGGGCACCAGTGCTGCTTCTGGACACAACTGGGAGACCTTTCACACGGTGACACACCACGATGTGAACCTCTGTAAGCGCGCGCCACCTGGCCGCGGCGCCCGATTCCATGGCTACTGATAGTCGCTCCGGCTGAGTGCCATAATTTCGAGTCCATAAACTTGTGGAATGTAACAGTTGTCACCGAATTCGTGTCCGGAAATGCGCAGAATGTAACTGTTTGGTTTAAGTGGCAATTGAATACCATTCTATTCAGTACAGCCTTCGGCGTTTATAGCTTGTTTGGATGTTTTTGGTAGAACTCTGATGTAAGTCTAAATTATTATACACGGAAAACGGAAGTTCCGTTATTTTCCTGCCCTCATCTGATTTGGCGTAACAACAAACGACTACTACTACTAATAATACTGCAATCGCTACTGCAATCATAAATAAGCGTAATAATAAAAAAGACGAATAGGAAGAATATTGTTCCTTTTAAATGAGAGATAAGAATCGTACGAACAGCTTAATTATCTTGCATTTTTTAATTGTTTTTCTGGGCACTTACCGATAATTTGAAATTGTGAATACCTGGTAATGCCATGTTTCTGGAACTACGGCTCCGAAGAAAAATTATATATCGAAATTTGAAGATTTTTTTTTAAATCTCAGCTTATAAAAAAAGCAGATAAATGTTTTGTCTTAGATTGTGCGCGTATTAGACTACGATTTTCATTGAACTTTGGTAAGTTGTCTGCAACCAATGTTGGAGGTTCACGTTCAACGTCATGAACGTGAATGCTCATAACGTTGAACGTTCACATAACGTTCTCCTTAAACGTTATGTTCAACCAATGTTGCAGGTTCAGGTTCACGTTCAACGCTATAAATCTACCAGGTCGACGTGGGATGCTTTATCATCCCTATAGGGCCGATAAGTTGCAAAGTTTCGATATATTCTCTCTGTGGAGCTCTGACAATGTAAACATTGCGTTTCAGCCCACAAAACTGAAGTTTATCCACATTTTTTTTATTTAAAGATAAATTGAACCCTGAATAAAAATATTTGTGCATTAGAGATTGACTGATTGGTCGACTGATTGATTTGGTTATGTGAAACATTGACAAGTTGTGTTGCCACAGATTCCTTCGTATTTGATTGAGATATGAATAGATATAAATAATAGGAGGCACAGAAAATGACTACTGTTTTTCATGATTCTATGTGTGATAGCGTGAGCACTTACCACACCCACGTGCGTGAGCCGATTTTACGCTGCGTCTGTTATGACTTTTCTGAGAGTGACGTAGACTGAAAACATAAATACTGTAGTATTCTTGTGAATTAACTTTCGATTTGCGTATGTGGACGTTGTCGCAGCAGATACCGTAAGATGACGCCGTATCAAAACTGCATCCGTGAAGAATGTGGCCTTCGAGAATAGTCGTATTGTGTGCTGTCACCGGGCAACTGGAGGAGACCGTTAGTGTGCACAAGAAATTATGTACTTGGGAGTTATTGCACACATTCATTGGAAGATCTGTATATGTATATATTGTCGGTTATTTTTGCACTAACGAACATACGTAACATGGGAACAGAACCTTAGCATTCTCTAAGTCATTCATCTATTATTCATAAACTTGCTTTTCTATCGAGGTAATGGGGTATGGTTAGCGGCGAATACCATACTAAAGACGTCAGTTCATCTTACTCCTGGTGTACGTAGCACGGTGCCTCGATGTCCTCCTAGTTCTGGGAGGACATCGGGGCACGCTAGGTGTACGAGAGCCGACACCTCGCTTGCTACCAACGCTTATAGCAGGCGACCATGACGATCTGTACGAACTACAAGGAAATTCGTGGCGTTGACAGACGAGCCGTATACAAACTGTAATAGCCGGCGTAACATCTCAGTAGGTAGAGCAAGCGAAATTGCTCAGCAAAATGTCCATTCGTCAGCTTGCCTTGTAACGAAACCCGCAATCTGTGAGCTGAATGCTGTTTAATGCATGTCAGTTTTTATTTATTTTGTACCCTTGAAATTAATAATTTGTATTGCAGCTATATGGGAGTACCCAGTATTGCAGGGGCTTGCACGTTTGTGTGAAGTGTCCCGGACGTACGTCAACCTGTCATGGAATAGTAAGTGCAGTGGCATAAGCATCGAGACTAAGGCCATCTGCAGCACAGTGCGCGCAATTTAGGACTGCATTGTGTCAGCGCATCGTATACGCTTTCAACAGCCGACAAGCTTGCGTACGGAATGTTTGCGTACGGCTTGTGTACGGAAGTTCGGAATGTGCACTCTCTGTATCTGCGAAACTCACTTGTTGGCATTATCATTTCAAGTGGAGCATTTCCGAAGGTGCCCGTGTAAACATAGAACACTCTTATCTATTAAGACAGAGAGAGAGAGACTGAACAATTACTAAGTCATTATGAGCAGTGCGCCTTCCTTCGGGTGGAGCCCTCACTAACTTCCGCTACACGTGCGCACCTGCCATCGGAGGCAGCATTCACAGATATCACAAACTTTGCATGAATTCGTCATGCAGAGAAGAGGTTCCAGGACTGTCAACAACAACGACATGAGACCGTTACTAGTTACATCTGTACTGTTTTTTTTTTTTTTTCGAACTCTCTGCGAACTGACAATTTCCCTTTAAAGCACCAGTGAATGTCCTTGGATATGAGGAGGTCGCTTGCAGTGCTCATGACTGCTAACAGCAACTTAAGAACTGCTGAGTCGTGCGCGCCTATTGCTAGGCTGCCACAGGGCTGCTCGCCGCGTCGGCGGGGAGGTGAGCTCAAGCCCGTCGCCCCGGGGTCAGCGAGGGAGAAGCGAACCGGCCCGAGGTGTGTATTCCCACCGCGCCGCCTCGTGTGGCTGCGAAGCGGAAAGCCGCCAAGACGCTGACCCGAACGCGGTGGTCGCCTCACAGTACCGGTTTGCGGCCAGAATAGCCCCCGGCTGTCCGCCCTTTGTTGTTCCTGGTTCCCAACATAACAATGGACGTCTCCGCGCCGCCGCCGGCATCATGTTCCGGCCGCTCCTGTGAGCACACTCGCCCGCAACGCACACGCCGGCGGGCGTCGCGCCAGCAAGAGGAGGAGGAATAAGCGGAGGAGGAGGGATGCCATGGAAGCTTTACCTGTCGCTGCTCACCCTCCCCGAGTATGTGTTCCCTCTCGACGCGCTGCTGACGATGGTCGCTCGCCCATCTCGTGGCGCGAGGCGGCTGTATTGGTTTTCGTGAGTAAAGGACGCACTCCTCCCGGTTTCAGCGTTGAATTATGCCGGATTTCAGCTTCGCGGCCAGAAACGTGCTTGTAGCACTCAAGCACTAAACGAGCAACGTATGGCCGTGTTAATTGTATAGCCTTAGGTGTCCATGTGCGTAAAACATTGTGTCTCTGCCACTTCTCTAACCATAAAATGTGAGTAAGTGGCTTAGATGTTGCCATAAAGTCGGAAGTCTCATCTCCTACTTAAGATAATTCGCTACGATGCAGCATGGTGGGCCGCTCGCTCACGTCATTTGTCTATGATCGTTGTTAATGACCTCAACTATATACATCTGCACTGCGCGGCATGGCAATGTGAATTAGATGCTGTAACGGCTGTAAGGTTCGTAGCAATGGTATTGACTTACCAGGCGTCATTGCATTGCAGATCTACACTAATATCGTTTGCTCCCTCTTTGACTGAGCCGGAAGTTTGATCCCTGGCCGAGGAGTTTGACATCTTCCAAGAACACGAGAGAGATCGTTTTCACCAATCGCGCCTAGCACCTCGTGACTGCTTTGAAAGATGCAGCCTCCACTTCGGTACGCTCCATTATAGAACTGGGCCCGTATTCACAAAAGGCCCTTAGCTATAGAACTGTTCGTAAGAACAAATTCCACTAAATCCTGATGCTGGTCATATTATTAGCGAAGGCTACCAGCCATTGGCAGTCATACCGTGAGTCATACCAGTCATACCGTGACGCGTGAGCAGTGGCTTCCTAAGCCGCAAAAATGACGACGCTTTATACCTTAAAGTTCCAGCACGACCTCCACTAGACGCACTGACGGATCCAGAGAGAAGCCCTGGGATCCCCTCTCTTTGTGAGACTACCTAGTACCTATATATAGCTTGGATCGGCCCCTGACTAGACGTCGTGGATTTTGAAAGCGCTTGAGAGTGATTTGGAAACAAGGGTTGCGCTATGGGGACCAAAGACTGAACTTAAGAAGCTTTGATAATTTTTTTTTAACAAAGACGACCCAGAAAATTCGAAGGTGTTTCTGAATCCGTGACGTCAAGATGGCGTACTGGCGCTGCGGTTCGGACTCGCCAGTTCAAGAAGAGGAACTTCAACCAACCCCATTTTCCGCCAAATAAGGTATAGCAGTCTTGAAAGGCTATATCAGTCTCAAGTGATTTGCTCGTGTGGTCCTTTAAGCCCCGTAGCAAGGGGCTCCGCTCTTTTTGGAAAAGGCAGGTGCATGGATCTGCGATGTGCGCACATATAACCAATGTAGAGGTTCTTCCCAGCTTTATGCAACCAGGCTGCTAGCGTATACGCAGGAGTCGTGCCGTATATGTTTCCCTGGGCGCCGGGTGACTCAAGGTTTCACGCTGTAGCACGAGTGCACGCTGGAAAGGTAACCTTCCCGCTGCTGATCTCAAATGGCAAGGGCATGGCACGGAGAGGTGCCATCGGCGCCGTGCGCGCCTGCCAAAAGAACGGGTCGAAGAAGAGAACGCGCCACATTTCCCCTTTTAGGCTCGTGTTTCGTGAGCCCGGCGTTACTCGCACGAACTTGGGGCGATGCGCAGCGGAGCTGGCGAGCCTCCATGCAAGATTGGTGAACTCGATGCGTCAGCTGGCTGGGTCGCCATAGCCACTTGCTGCTATTGACCGCAGCCTATAACCATGGCGACTGTTAAACAAAGCGTCTTCTTGCATGTAACATTCACTCTTGGCTCAGGTACGTGCGTGCCGCTGAACCCGCCCGATAACATGCGCGCCTCCCCCTAGCGTTGGCCCCCTTTGTTTTGCTTTCTCAAGAGCGACTCGTCCAAATCGAAATGGCGTGCCGCTTTTCAAGACCGTTTGTAAACTGCGCCACGGACGGATTCTCCGGTCGCGCTTTCCCCTCGCGTTCTCCTCCTCCCCTCTACATCTTCGTATAGGTGGGTATTGACTGCTCCCGCAGAGAAAAGGTGTTCCTTACTGGCGGTGTCCAATTGTGACCGGACGGCTGGTCGCGGCCCCGCTTTCTCCTCCTTTGCGCGCAGCCCTAGATCGAAACACCTACCTCGCTGCCCATTTTCGTCATCAATTGTAGCGGCTCGGTAACCATGGCGTTGAGCTGTGTACCCACTGCGTGTGATACCCTCATCTGCTTTTATACATTCTCTTTTGACTGTCGTTTGCTTCTTCCGTCGTGACACAGATACAGCGAAAACCATTCTTCCTTCTGCCCCCCCCCCTCTCTCTCTCTCTCTCTCTCTCTCTCTCTCACACACACTCTTTTCTTTACTGTCAGGATGCAGCTAATAAAGCGCGAAAGTGCGTCGTGATTTGCCCAAACCTTTACTGTGAGGTATGCATTCGCAGAATGTATGGCCAACCTCGACATTTCCATAATTTTTATTCGTATAGCGAGGAGCTTAATATGTAGTCGATAACACTGTTATGCTCAGTAGCAAGAGTACGGCTTAAAACTTGCGTGTCGGCGTAAAATATATTGTAACTCTTTGTGCGGTGTAGCGTACAATGAGTTACAGCGTAACAGACGAAGAGAGAGCAATGAAGCGCATGTTCTCATACCGTCGACTTTCTGTAGTAAAATTAGGAGAGCGCAAAAAGGACATGGACAAGAGTGAACACCACAAGCACTCTGATGTCTGTGTCTTTTTTTTTTTTTTTGCACTCTTTCAATTTTACTGTATCCCATATGAACCAACTAGCCCAGCAACAAGCCTTGTTGAAAGTTCCACTAGATTCATATGCACACATCACCCTTCCCACATGCAAATGACAGATGGCTCAGATGTGACCGAGTGACCCTTTTACGCGACCCTTTCATTTTAATTATTAATATTATTATTTTGGTGCTCTCCTGATGTGCTACTGCCTCTCCGAAGTAGAAGCAAATGCTCCGTCGCACGACAACGCTTCAGCGTTTCTCTTTCCCCCGCCTGGATTCTCCGTCGATCGACAGCGTCCAAGAACGACCATGGCCTGTCTTTCCAAAACCGCAGTATGTCTGTGTTTCACAGCTTTCCGTATATGTTGAAAGACGCCCCCAGCATCGTACATGGTTGGGTCTGTTGTGTCAGCTGCAGTATAGAAATCTCGAAGGCGCCAGTCGTAATAATAATAATAATAATAATAATAATAATAATAATAATAATAATAATAATAATAATAATAATAATAATAATAATAATAATAAATGGATACCATGTGTAACAATGCATTGAGGTGACGTTGCTCCGCGATTAAGTGGATGAATAATGAGTCCACGAGCATATGAAGTGACCGCTATACTGTATTCACTCGCATATTGTAGCACAAGAGGCGTGAAATCACTCAAATTTTAGCATTGATTTTAAACCCGCCGTGGTTGCTCAGTGGCTATGGTGTTGGGCTGCTGAGCACGAGGTCGCGGTATCGAATCCCGGCCACGGCGGCCGCATTTCGATGGGGGCGAAATGCGAAAACACCCGTGTACTTAGATTTAGGTGCACGTTAAAGAACCCCAGGTGGTCCAAATTTCCGGAGTCCCTCACTACGGCGTGCCTCATAATCAGAACTGGTTTTGGCACGTAAAACCCCATAATTTAATTTAAGCATTTATTTTAATTATTTTTCCGGACTGTTGAAAGAACACTTCAGTAACTTTTCTTGTACCTAGAACTTTTTTTTTTCTAGGAAACTCAGGCTCGCAGTAACGGGGGAATTGCCTTCATACTCAAAACATGGAGAATATGATTCATTTGATCGCTATATATCACCATCACTATGTATCGTCATTAACAAGGACGGACCCGTCCGTCCGTCCGTCCGTCCCGCTTTCGGAAAAATTCACTCCCAGAATAGCAACACACACACGTCAACTTACGCAAACACAATCCTTTCGTCAACGACGTCGCTTTCGCCCTTTAGCTGCTTTCATAACGTCACGGAAACGCAATAGCCCCCCAATAGAACTCGGTCTTTATCATTCCCTCCTGGACGCCGTATCTCACGGATAAGCTCCGCAGCGATATATTAACAGCGAAGCTGTTTAAGCCAGCCGTAATTTGGGGTTTGTGGTTCGTATCAAGAAATAAAAGAAAATAAACTTTTTTTCCGAGGCGGGATTCGCACCCGCGTACCCACGGTCCCAAGGCGAGCGTCGTAACCACTAGGCGCGTTCGCACGCTCGTGCTCTGCGAGGTGAAGAGATTTCGCGCGCTATGCTCGGGACAGAGATAAAGAAAATGAGAGCGAGAGAGAAAGAGAGACGCATTCACGGAGCGGGTCTGCTGGAACGCGTTGTCGGCATTGTCGGCAACGTGGTATCGGTGTTGCAAGCTGCGCTATGCAGTGGCGGCTGTAAATCCGGGACGCGCGAAAATAAATTGTCATCATCATGAGTAATAAGATTAAATGTTCGCGCGCACTTCGGGAAATTGCTGGGCTACGATCGCCCAGCTTCGCTGTTTCAAGCGTTGCGCGGCCGAGTGCAAGGTTAAGCGATATATCTAAAGTTTGCATACATGTGACGCCGTCGACTGTTTCTTGTTGCGCAAATGACGTTTGGTGGTGCCGATGAGAAAAATTCACGTGCCTTTATGAGTTCCCATCTCGCGCTGCCGCTAGCGGGCGAGAACCTTGCGCGCGTGCTGCAAAAATAACGCGCGAAGAATAATAAATCCTTGGCAGACTGCACCGAATTACATAGATGCCGCTCGCCGCGGTTTTTCAGCAGGGAAAAGCATCTCTCCGCGGAAGGGGCAGCTTATTCCCATCTTCCCCGCTGTGTTCAGTGCGTAACATATTCTTCGGCTGTCGTCTCTTTACTTCCTATCTTTACTTCATATATATTTTTTCTGCCCTCTCCTTTCCCCACTCCCCTCCCCCCCCCCCTCGTTTTCCTTTCCAAATGACATGCGTTTCTTTATTCCATCGTTGATTTTTCAGCCGCTTCGCGCAGTGTCTTCGCAACCTGCAGAGTTCTGCTGCCGTTTTGATTGTCGTTGTTTATTCTGAGGCCCATCGGGCACTTCATTGTGCACGCGGGCCCCCGGCTCCTTCCTTCTCCAGAAATCCCCTTCAGCGGATTTCTCAACGTTTGACTTTCTTCCTTGCTTATTTACCATATCTTATTTGCCGTCACCGCTGTCATTATTATTATGACTATTTGAATTTCACCCCCCCCCCCCCCCCAACACAACATCTTCCTCTTCTCCCGGCGCGCGGGCTGCAAATTTCAAAGCGGGGACAGCTTTGGGGCGCCTTCCCTCGGCAACCGGTATGTATAATGCGGGCGCTTTGGAATTCCATTTGGTGGCCGCTTGCGCTTCCCAGCGCGCCCATGATTGCGGCTGCTGCGACCCGCCTGGTTCGTTCGCCAAGAGCCGTGCGCCTCCCCGCCGCTCAGTGGAATCGCGAAAGCATCGCGAGCGTTCGTGGACCTCTAGCATGCGGTGGCCACTTATCTTGGGACGAGAAAGTCGGCCTTTGGTGACACCGCGACGCGCGTTTTGGGGATCGAGGCAGCGCGGCATAAAGCGCGTCGTGCTTTGGGAGAAAGAAAAGGATGGGAAACGCATCTATTTACTCCATGCCCGGTCCTATATATGAGGAATTAAATTGTCGGGGTAAACGTCCCAAATCAACTCACGGGCTGCGAGAGACGCCGTAAGGGGCGGCTTAACTCCGACCACCCGCGGTTCTTAATGTGCACCGACGGCGATCCTATCATGAAGGACCGTTCTTTTTTTTTTTTTTTTTTTTTGCTTTCCGCCCCCCCCCCCCCCCCCCCTCGTCGTATAAAGCGGCCGCCGCGGTCGGGAACCGAACCTGCGACCTCGGACTGAGCAGCAGAAGGCCGTAGCCAGTGTGCAAGCTCCACGTTCTGCAGTGGCCGATTCGTCTTGGACTTGCATTACCTTGGAGGGTCACAGAACGTTTTCGATGGGAGAGTTGTGACTCGCTCTTCCCTGCGACTCGGCCGTATACATTTAGCTGTGTTTTGTGAAATATGATTGTTTTTTTTAATCCAGCTGAATGGGGGCAGGCTCATGGCGTTTGTAAGTTGTCCGGACAATGTGCGCAATCTTTGCCGGACACGGCAGCGCTACTTGCCGCGCGGAATCCACGAATCCCCCCCCCCCCCCCGTAAAATTCAAAAAAAAAAAAAGAAAACAAGAAAAAAAAAACGAGAGCGCCAACACGCCGAAAGCTGGGCTGTGTGTTCTGAGAAGAGATCGAGGCTCGCTTATTGTGCGCCGCTGATGCATCCGTGAAGCTTCCATTAAGTCGGCGTCACGCGGGGTGCGATCAGAGGCGGACAATTGATCGTGATACTTAGACGTGATACTTACCTTTGGCTGCACTGCACTGAGTAGGTGACATTACGCGGCGATGAGGAGAGAACACCTGTGGGGAAGGTAGCGAAGGCGAGCGCGAAATCTGGCCGGCTGCGCATACTCGTTCATCAAACGCCTGTAACTTTGCTATTGCGGAATCACTTCGAAAAGTTATTGCCGCTTTATGTTCATTTTAGACTGGTAAACAGCTGCCACGAGATAACAAATTTTCGAACTCGGAGTGTTTTAGGGGCTTTAAGGCAAAAATGGTCTGGCGGGTATAATTCCAAAGCACTGTAGGAAATGATATTGTAAAGTGTACGAAGAACTCTGTTAATTATTCTCGTATGTAAATAATTATCTTGTTTGAAGACTTGCTAGGTTTGATAGTTTCGTGTCCTATAACATGTTCGTTGAGTTTCACCTTTGGCAACTTGTTCCGCTGTAGTAGAGGCGTACAAAATATGACGAGCTCTGTTCAATTGAGATTACGCGAAAGTCGAAGGCAACTGAGAAGACGGCCACAGATATCGCGAAGTAGCTTTACGCTCAATGTTTATTATTTAATGCGACGAACTATTTAACATGATCGTTTGTCTTGTGCATTCTGGCAATGCGTGGCCGTTGCAAACTCTTGTAGAACTAACGCACATTCGCCTGATTCTCTTCCATGCTAAATTATACGGAACGCTTGCTTTATACGGAGCGCCGGCTGAACCTCAAAACCACTACCGAAAGCGCTCGCAGGCTGAATTTCCGCCTTATAGAGATTTGTACCATGAGCATTGTTTATCACTTGCTGTTTGCATGAAGTGAGCGGATGGTCCTGCGGGATTTCCCGTTAATCAGTGCTTACTTATTCGAAATTGCAGCGCCGTCTCGACCACACTTAAGCTCGTATTGACCTCGCATTTTGTGATACGCACATCCTGGCTGTTAATTTTGCTGAAGTCTTGTGAAAGCATGGGGGTATACGTTTCGAACAATTCCCTTATTATATTCGAAACATAGCCTTGCTACTCTGTCCTCCACCCAGGAAATCGAGATGTCACCTGCCTTTTCATTCTTTTTTTAGTTATTATTATTATTATTATTATTATTATTATTATTATTATTATTATTATTATTATTATTATTATTATTATTATTATTATTATTATTATTAGCTACGTACAGCTGCAGCGGAAAAAGATTAGCACAAGTGACCGATCACCCGATCAGATAAATTGAGGCACGCGACGCTGTTTGTTCCCTTGCACGCCGAAAACGAGAGTGCCAGGCACCCCCCCTCTTTGAAACATGACTCATGTGGCACTTTAGATGCCAGTGTGCTCGGGAACAAGACCGCCGCGTGCCGCAATTTCTCTGCTCCGCTCATCGGCCACTTGGTGGTGGTGGGTGGTGGTGAAACTTTATTTCCAAAGAGGGTCCTGAAGGACACCAGACTGTTCGTCAAGGTGTAGAGGGCACCTCCCACGTCGGGACGGGGAGCCCTAGGCTCTCCGCCGCTTCGCGGGCCTTCTGGTCTTGGAGTTGGTCTTGGAGCTCGCTGCTCCTAAGAGCGCTGTCCCACTTGTTCTTGTCCTCCAGATAGGAGGCCTGCGTCGCGCATCCCCACAACATGTGTCCCAAGTTCACATGTCCACCACACTGTGCACAATTGAAAGTTCCGTCGTAGTCTGGGTCGATTCGGCTCATACGCCAAGGATTGGGGTACGAGTTCGTCTGTAGCAAGCGGAGAGTCACTGACTGCGCCCTGTTAAGTTCCTCATTGTTTGGAAGGGAGAATTCTCTACGTCCTAAATAAAAGTCCTTGATGAGCTGATTATATGTCTGAAGTTGGTCCTTAAAGGCCTTAGGAGGAGACGAGGGGGTCTGCAGGGGAGCATGGCTGGAAAGTGCTCGCGCGGCCCTATGAGCGGATTCGTTAAGGTTCCTCTGTCCTCCCACGAAATCGCCCATATGGGCTGGGAACCAGACTATAGAGTGGAGACTAATGCATTTACCTTCCAGTAACATTGAAACCTTCGCAACCACTACTCCCCTAGCAAAGGCGCGAGTAGCTGCCCTAGAATCGCTATAGATTACCGAGCGCTCTGGATCTAGCAGAGCGAGTGTAATGGCCATTTGTTCGGCCACCTCCGAATTCTTGGTGTAAACAGAGAGTGCGTTGAAGACTCTTTCGTGGGTGGGCGTCTATTACGGCTACCGAAAAAGCCGCGCGACTGGCCACCTGGGCGGCGTCTACGAAGGTAGCTTCTGTGGAATCCGTAGCAGCCTCGGCAAGAGCCTTCGCGCGGGCGAGCCTTCTCCCTTGCTTAAAGACCGGGTGGACGTTCCTGGGAAAAGGACGAACCACAATCGCGTCCCTGATTTCTTTGCTAAGATGTCTGGCGTTATCTTTTTCACGTTCAGTAAACATGCCCATAGTGACCAGGATGTCCCTGCCAGCTCTGGTGCCTGACAACCGGACGACCTGAGCTGTGCGCTGAGCCTCAGCGATTTCAGCTAGAGTATTGTGAACTCCTAGTTTCGAAAAAAGTTCGGTGGATGCGTTCAATGGTAGCCCTAGGGCTACCTTGAAGACTCGACAGATTGTGGTATTGAGTCGCTTCTCTCCTGTTTTTTTTTTTTTTTTTTTTTTTTTTTTTTTTTTTTTCAATCGAGCATAGCCGCAACATAAGTAACATGACATAGGACGAAACGGTGTATGAGCCTAATGGCACATTCCTCGCTCATACCTTTATTTCTATTGACAATGCGTCGAAACATTCGTAGAGCATTCTCCACTTTGCCAGTTATCTTTTGTATCATCAATACATTGTATCCGTTGCCCTCAATAGTCAGTCCTAGGACTTGATCTGATCGACCGTACTTCAGAGATGCGGTTACCATTCATGTCAAAGAGCACGCTATGACGTCGACTATCTTGCTCCCAGCCATTTTGTTTTCGTTTCAATTCCGATTTCCTCGACGAGCCTTTGAGGCCCGCTGGAGAGAGGCAGAGTTCCGTGGTCCTAATAGCTTCCTGCATTCGAGCCTCCAACTCTCCGTCGCTGCCTCCAGCGCTCCATACAGTAACATCATCGGCATAAATGGTGTGTTCAACCCCTTCAATGTCCAACAACATCGGCCACTTGTGCTAATCTTTTTCCGCTGCAGCTGCATGTATCCTTGACTGATTTTGTTAATTATGTTACTGATTGACATGTACTACTTTATCCTTCATGTGTGTTTGAATGTTGTTTGTATCCTCTATCCACTCCGCTTGGACCTGTGCATGGTCGGTAGCACAGAATAAATAAATAATAATAAATAAATAAATAAATAAATAAATAAATAAATAAATAAATAAATAAATAAATAAATAAGTCATGCTCATTCAATTCAAAGCAGAACGAAATAGAAAAGTAGAGAGGGAAATAAGCGAACTTTATTAGCGCAGTGTACCGCTTCGTCATGTAGAACTGATAAAACTATACAGCACTGAAAACGACAACTCAGTTTTTAATGTGCTTGCCAAGTGTGGAATGACCTCCCGTTACTGTTAATCCAATCTGCATTACTTCTTCGCGAGGCATCACTGGCGCCAATTACTATTCAGAGCCTCCGAAATGCAATAGAACCTCGTTATCGTGAACCCGCATATAGTGAACTAACGGTTATTGTGAAGAGAAACGCCGGTCCTGATTACATTTCCCTTAGACATCCATGTATTTCTTCAGTACATATAGCGAAGAAACTGATTTATAAAATAAAAGGAAATTTGATTTATAAAAGTTTTCTGCCGGGAGTTGCACGAGCGAGAAACTAATGTACTGATGTGTTTCTTTGAGAGGAATGGCGACGGTTTTACTTTCCGCGGACTAAACGTTAACTGTACTGTCGTCGTCCTTGTTGTTATTTCTTTCTTAGTGTCGGAAGGGAAAGGAAAATCTTCTCAAAAGGCTCGCAAGCAACATGTCCAGCACTGTACGTTTCTTCGCGTGGTCTTGCGTTGCAGTACCGACAAAGGTCCGTTCATCACTTTTCGCTTCCAGTGCGAAATCGTGAAGAAAGTCGCAAACTGCATTTGTGCTCTGCTTCTCCTGCAACTGTTGCCGATTCGTTGCAATGAACGGCGTTAAAGCACACGGAAAAACCAAAAACAGAATAGATCCGAATATTTACAGCTCCCGAGATATATAGCGACTCCATGATCTCTTTAACTCTACCGCTATTTGTCCACTCGCTGCTTTCTGTTCTTTCTGTTCTTTCTCTCTCTTTTTTCGCCCCCCTGAACCAAAAATTCAATAAGCCGATCATTAGCGGGGAGCTTGTTCGCGCCGCGACGGTCAGTGCATGCAATGTGTGTCGCGGGGTCGTGGGTGGCACGACCGGCTTGTTGCGTGCAGTGCGCCTAGCATCCGCCAGATGGCGACAGGTTAAGCGCAAGGGGATTTGCGAGGACTGAAAGTGGATTGCGGAGGGCGTCAGGGAGGGAGCGCGCAACGCTCATAAATGCTTTTGCGTTCGGTAGAAGGTTGCGGGCGTATTTTGTAGCGCTGCAGCCGCGCTAAGAGAACCATGTAAAGGGATGCGCTTCTGTTTGTAGCTTCGCTGCCGTCTATATATAATTTTACTTCATATTTTCTGTGCACATGTGTATGCCTATAATCTGTACGTGAGCTTTCGAGCTAGTGTATACTCTAGAATTGACTTTTGCTGCTGCCGGTCGACTCTAATCTATCGCATTTTCTTACCAAATTTCTTTGCATTGTATCGATAATCCCTATGGCAACACCGTCAAGTTACCGGAGCTTGTATATCTTGCGTCGTAACTTGGCTGCGCGTGTTCCAAGTCGTACACAACTCGCTTGGCGTAGGCGCGGCAGCTGCGAAAAGAATCGGTTGCAGCTGGATTTTCGTGACGTCACTATACAAATTTGCCTGGAGTTTTGTGGCGCATCGCGCTTTTTCTTCTTCCTCCAGTCTTGAGTTGCAATTGCTTTGTGTGCGCCCCTCCCTTTCCTGTGCTACGTCGTGCCGCGAGGCAGTTGTGCCCTGCACGGTCCATTTTTTACAATTTCTTTGTTCCCCTCCGCGTCTCCCGCACCCTTCCCTGTTTCCCGTTATGGTTGACTGATGATCTCGTATCACGCTTTCTTGAAACAACTGTGCTGCTTCTTGCCGATCACCGATGTCGCACAGTGCTTTACAACCACCCTCAGTTACTTTTGTTTCTTCGCTTTGACGTGCCAGTCTTGGTGCGTGACGGTTGGAATAGTGTAGCGTGAAGGGCACTTTCCTGCTTCCCCCGAGTGTCGGTTCGCACTGAAGCCGATGCCAGCAGCGATAGGACAAGAACAAGATTGTGTTGCAGAGACGCTGCTATAGCTATCAGCCATTGTCTTTGCTCAACATGATTCTCATGCCTTATAGTGAATTCAGGAAGGATAGAAGCGGCTTCCGATGTTCTTGAAAAAAAAAAGACATTTTTTATTTATTCCATGTTACGTATGGTTAATATGTGGTTGAGGTGTCCAGTCTGAGAAATAAAGTTGTCACGTCTGTCACTTCATAAATGCCTCTTCCTTAAATAATTCCCTCTACATGCCCTGAGGTGTACCTTGATTTCAGTTCCGGTCGTTCCATAACCGCCCTAAATGCCTGAAGGAGCCATTCTTCTGCGTTTCATTCTCCGTAACGAAACGCGTTTCGTTACGGAGAATGGATCGTTATTTGCAAGAGCCTGGGCGAACACAGCGAACGCCAGCTTCAGGACTGTGTAGTCCAGTTCGCGCACCTCTGTTCCGTAGTGGTGGCGCGGTGTTCGGTTCATATCGACGCGAGCATTCGGTATTGGTAATCGGTGTTACGATTCACTTTGAGCGGCCATGCCCAGAACACGTGCAAACGCTTGGGGAACGGCGTGCCTAACGATCTCGCTCGTCAACATGAACAGACGTGTCCATCGCATGGGTCCGAGGAATGTGCGAAACCTGCCGTGCCGCCTTGCGACTAGCTCACCCCCGCTGGGGACGTTCACCCCGCTACGACAACCAACCTTCACTGCTGTCACCCACCCTCACTACTTCGTCTGGTTTGCCCTGTCCTGCAGGGGGGCAGGAGAAGGGGAGAGTGCCCGGATGGTGGAGCGTATATAAGAAAGCCAGCAAGCAGGCACGTGGAGAACATTTTTGCTTTGCCCTAGCGTGCAGGTGCATGCACGCTGAAGTTTTTTTTTTTATTTTTTTTTTCAGTTCGCCGCTTACCCGTAACAATATATTAAACTTCTGTTATTTCTTTTTACATCGCCTGGTCTTCCCAGCCGGACCCTTTCCTATGGTCAACCTGGTTCGAGCTCCAAGCAGACGCTGTTGAAGGTTTACCAAACCCCTGCCCCCGTAACACCGGTTACGTGAGGTTATGTGTTTAGCGTGGAGCGTAAAGGAACGACGGGGTTGGCGAGCAATGTCACCCAACTACACATCCCTGATTGTCCGACAAGCACACAGAGAAATGCGAAAGGATGCATGATTGCTGCTCCTCTCTTCCCGTCTATCCTGTGCCGACGGTTCATGTTGTCTTTCCGAGGGAGTATTCCGAGTCCACATTCTCGCTGAGCACGCATCAGACCGAGGTGAGGCGTATTTCCAATGTCCGCCCACCTGGTCGCCGCGGGCCTAGCGGCCTGCCGCCGCGAGAGGCGACTGCCGCCGGCGTGTCGTGGCTGTGCGCGGGAGCCGGTGGGCGCAGCGCTTGCGCAAGCCCAGGAGAAGCTGCTTTGGCGAGCGGCACCGGCCTGAGTTCACCGTCGTCCGCCCCCGGGAGAGGAGGCCCCGGGACGACTGAAGAACGCGCGAACCGGAAACCCCCAAGGTCGCAGCCACAAATCTATGAAGTTTTCCTACGGCCAGTCCCTCCTCTTCCACGGCCTCCTATCATCACAGTCTGCAGTCTCCTCTTCCCTCGCCCTGTTTTGTCGAGTGCTGCATTCGGCGTCCCCCTTTTATTTCTTTTCGTTCATGCTCAGCCGAGCTCACTACACGAACGGCTTGACCGAGCCCACAAGGCGTGCTCACCCCCTCTCTCTTCTTCTCTCCTCTCTCACTGTGAGGAAGAATGTGTTCCAGCAACCCCACGTGCTCACGCTTGCGGTTTGCTGAGTATATCGGCTATGGTATTGCTCGTCAGCGACGTCATCGACATTCTGTCAACGGTATTTCGAAGCGCAGCGGCGGATTGATTGTAAATGCTGAAAACAACCAGACCATACATTTTATATCTCTCTGGGGAGAGTGTTGACACTCGGCGATAGGGAGCAGCTAGCATTTCATTGGAACGGCGCCAAGAATAAACATTATGTCGGTTACTATAGCGGTTTGCTCCATCAGTTATCTAGCAGTGACTATCGTCAAACTCTAATGGAACATTCAGAGCGGGCAACCGGCTACGCGGACGAGCACCTCTTTCCGGCGTAGAGCAACGACTCGAAGTCCACGATTGGAACAACCCCCGACGCCGGAGCAAGGAGACGAGAGAGCGAATGTGTTCAACCGGTTCTGTAGTTATTCAGGATCCTGCAGTTCTGGTCCACCTCGCCGATTCTGGAGAAGCATGTGTCGGCTGCTCCGCGGAGCGGTTTGAGTTCGGCGAAGCTGCCATTAGAACACGCAGCTGGTGCTCCCAGTCTGCCATTGCACCAGCGTTTCTCCGAAATGAGTCGAAAATGTTGCAGTAGAAGTGCACCGACTCTGCCATTGGAATTCGCCGTATGACAAAAGTTTCCATCGGCAGCATCCTCCTTTCCTCGTACCAAGCCGCAGCCCGAAACCTTCATTGCCAGGGTATCGGCGACCGTTAATCGGATTGCCGTGGTCGCATGCAGTGAAACCATGATCACAGGATGCATGATTGCAGATATCTCTGCATCAATACTAGAGACGCGTACGAACGGTATATAGGCGAATTAAATGATCGCACATCAGTCCACTGTGCCCTGGCCGTTCCAGCGCGACAACCACTGATTGACCAACGCGAGCAACCTTATCCGTCAGCTAGATAAGGTGCGCATCTGCTTGGAGACCATTTCCAAGGAATGTGATACGAATGTCGAATCCACATACTTCATTCTCACTGAGGCCCTCAAATATTAGAACATTGGCTCATGGTGGCTTCCTATAGGATGCTTTTGACTCTGATTCATGTGCAGATATGCAACGCGTTTGGCGGGGAGTAATGGCGACGAAGAATTGCCATTGAAATTTAGAGATCCTGCAGCACCACTGTGACAGCGCTCATGTTGCTTTGCGATTTCAAGTGTTTGGATCGCTGAATTAAAGAAGCCTTTAAGGCACGGCACAATGATTTTGGTGATTATGTCAACGCGAGCAAGTCTGGCTTAGGTTCTTTTACACAGCACGCGACCTCAGTCGTGTTGTGTAAAAGACAGACGCCGGCCACTGCGGCGTCCGCATTTCGACGAGAAGGAAATGCAATAACGCTCGTGTACTTAGATTATTGGTGAAAATTATCGCGGAGCGTCCCTCATAGCTATAATGTTGCTTTGGGACATGAAACTCCATGAATCAATCGATCAATCTATGATTCTATACTGGAATACACGTGTCGTAACAAAATATAAATAAATATATTGGCGACCTTAACATCAAGGTATTACACGGACAGCGCGTATGGCTTTCACAGCAGACAGATGCGTTCAAGGATTTGGGCAATGTAGTCATTGCGGTTCCATAAGTAATCCTGCACCAGAGCAGCGCAAGAAGGTCATAGTTACATATAGGTTAGCGAGGCGCTAGTGTTACTATATTAGAAAGCGAAGTTACACTGGCGATCAGCTGCCGCGGTGGCTCAGTGGCTATGGCGTTCTGTTGCTTAGCACGAGGTTACGGGTTCGATTCTGTATAGGTAGCGGCGGCCACATTTCGATGAGTACGGTTAGGTGCACATCGCAGAATCCCCACACGATCAAAATTAATCTGGAGCCCTCCACTATACATATACGGCGTCCATCATCATAACGCACTATGCAGCATAATATGGACGTTAAATCCCGTAATTGTATTTTTTTTTTAGAATAGTCCTTCTAAGGAAACATGCGAATCGCGTTAAAGAATGCTCGTCATGTAAACGTCGCAGTATATACAGTGTTATTTCACGCAGCATTTCCTTCTGCGTGTTTTCTCTCTCTCTCTTTTAATCTTGATGCAGGGACGTAGTCCCATACAAGCTAACAGTAGCAGTGGGATGAATAATTTAAACCATGCTACAAATTCCGCCAATTTTTAAAGGCAGAATATATTTCCCCTACAAAGGTATTTCCAGAGGCGATCGACAACGTGCCAAAGGAAGGGGGGTATTGGTGATTTCTGCATCCCAGGAGAGTATGGGCAAGCAAATTACGCCGGGGAATTTAAACTTGCCAATGTATACTTGGCGAATACCCGCCGTGGTTGCTCCGTGGCTATGGTGTTGGGCTGCTGAGCACGAGGTCGCGGGATCGAATCGCGGCCACGGCGGCCGCATTTCGATGGGGGCGAAATGCGAAAACACCCGTGTACTTAGATTTAGGTGCACGTTAAAGAACCCCAGGTGGTCCAAATTTCCGGAGTCCCCCACTACGGCGTGCCTCATAATCAGATCGTGGTTTTGGCACGTAAAACCCCATAATTTTTTTTTTTACTTGGCGAATAGCGAAATTCAAGGATACGGACGATGCATGGCACACGTTTTTCTATAGGAACAAAAAATCATTACTTTGAGTTGCGTTAGGGAATTCAGAGGCAGTTATTCGCCTGGCGGATATAGCCTCATACATCGCGATGTTTGTCAGCGTAGAGATATGAGAACAGGAAGGTAAAATGGTCGTTTCGTCAGCGTAAACATTTCACCAGTCCTTATTGGGAATATCGTTAACATATACTATATTGAAAAGGAGCGCGCCCCCCAAAATACTGCCTCGGGGAACACAATTTGAATTTTCTAGAGCAGATGACGAGAATCGGTTTATATGGATATGCACAGCACTAATGTTGCTGCGTTCTGAGCGTTTAGGTGACGGTACTATAAAGAATAAACCAGGGCAGAAAACGACGTAACGTAATTAGCGTTCGACCTGTCTACTTGACTGCACCTTGTGTTGTGCCGTTTTTTGCGTTGGTTTCGCCACTAAGCCACCACGTCCGCGCAGTTCACGTCGTGCGATTCGGCGGTTCGGGGTTAATGCAAACTAAGCGGAAAATTTGCGTCTGGTGAAATTTATAGCCTAGGATTCAGTTTCATTCTGCCCCCCCCCCCTTTTTTTTTTTACTTTTTTCTGAAAAGGCTGCAGTGATTGCGCTGAGGGGTTGCGTCGAAAGCGTGCCATTCGCACGGAGAATGGCCAATGAGCCATCAAGAAAAAAAAAAAGTGGGAACAGGGCAGCGTCCGGGGCTGCGCGCCATGGAATCGCGACGAAAGGCGAGCGCCAAGCGAGCTGCGACAAGTGCGGAAAGCCGGCTAATTAGCATAGCTCGGGCGCCAGTTCGTTCCCCGGGGTGCGGTGCGCGGGGGAAGAAGTGAGCCGCACGGTGAGGTAAAGCGCCACGAAAACGCGGTCCCAATGGGGGGACGCTGCAGGCTTGCGAATGGCAGGCGCGCCTGTGAGGGCGCAAACAGACGCGCCGTCGCAAAACACGATTAAATTATCGCTCCCAATCAAGTAACGAGTCGACGCTCACTGTTGCCAGCGTTGCAGCGCCGACAGCGAGCGAGAGGGGTGCGCGAAGAAGGGACACTTGACTATTTGTAGAGCGCGCGCGCGAGGAGGAGCTGCCGGATTGTAGGTAGCAGTTGCCGACCCGGCGGCAGGCAACGCCCGCCTCCTCGTCTCCCCGCGCCGCGAAGGTGAGCGAGAGCGAAAGGAGAGTGAATCGACACGCGCGCGAGGAGGCCGGGCCGGCGTGAACGGCGCGGAGAGGGAGAGCGGAGTACGGCGGCGACTTTTCGCGGACTTGCCGCCGCCGCTCACGCACGCACACGGCCCGACGCGCATTCCTCACAGTTTGTACGCCACTCTGACGAAGTAGCGGCGGCTCCTTCGTCGGGACGACGAGGGGAGGCGGACGGGCCTGCTCCCCTCGACGCGTCTTTGTTCGTGGCTATGTGTGTTTATATCGGTGTGAGAGGGGGGTGGCACACCCGCTCCGACGGCCCTCTCCGGCGCGCTCTTTTTTCGACTCCGTCCGTCACACTCTCGCGGAGTCCTCCTCCCCCGGCTTCCTTTTCTGCGTGCGCGCGATGCGCACTGGACCACCCCTCCTCCTCCTCCTCTGGTATACGTGGCGTGTACCTCCGTTCGCTTCGGGTGTCGCATGCCGGTCGTTGAACGTAAATCACGGGCGGGAGCAGGCGGACTCGCGGGGCGGGCTGCGAAACTGACCACATTTCGGCTCCCTCCCTCTTCTCTGCGCGGGGTGTGTTTCTCCCATCCTTCTTTCCCGGCAGCCCCCCTTTTTTTGTCGTTGTTGTCATCTTTTCGGCTGGCTTGCCCGCAGGGCTCTTTTATGATCTCCCTTCGCCGCGGCCTCTCCCTCTTCCAAAAGCGCGTATTTCATGCTCGTGTTTCTTTCTCACGTGGAGTCGCTCCCTTCGTTGCTTCTCTTTATAAGCGGTAACCTCTCTTTGTATATTTGTTACTCGTACCGCCTCGGCGTCATGCGCGGTTCGGGTTTCTTTCAGATGTGATCGTTTGTTGCCTGTTTGGCACCCGTGGGCCCCGGCGCTGTGAAAGGAACCAGATTCTTCGCAAACCGTCACTTAATGCCTTCCTACTATTGCGTATTCTGCGTATCATCATCTTTTAAATCCCTATTCAACAGGTGCACGCTTGTGTCGCAGGCAAAATGTGCGGAAACCTTCGTGGAGGTGCTTGTCTGTGTGTGTGTGTGTGTGGGGGGGGGGGGGCTTTTTCATTCTTTAATAAAGAAAATCACCAGTAAATAACGTTGGGAACAGCATATATATATATATATATATATATATATATATATATATATGTGCAAGTATTCGTGCATCAAGATCAGGTCTGCATGCATTTCCCGTATTCCTTTAAAAAATAAATTTGTGTCTGTCGGATACGTAAACTTCAACGTAAAGGCGGGATAGTTACGATAAAGCAACAATATCTGGGGCGGCGTTTCATTTTATTGTTACCCCTTTGTTACTTATACTTTAATATGTGTTTGCCAGCCTGCTATTGTATTGTGGAGAAACCGCATCGCTCCAATTCCGCACACGGAAGGTCTGAAGCAACAATCTTTGTGCGATAGCCAGCATGAATCAAAATGCCGTCGACTGTCTCTGGACGTAGGTTGTTTAGTGAGCGTCCCTGTGCTACTGATAAATCGCCACCCTGCCGTTGTTTCTTTATTGAAGGCATTGTGCTGTTGCACATTAATTACTCTTAAACTCGTTCAACAACACTTCGTACCGAAGTGCAACACTGCTCGCACGTTCATTTTGCTATTGTGCCGCAATTGTTGTGGCGTGTCGGCGAGCATGCACGGCTCCCGCTTTGTGTGTGTGCGTGTGTGTGTGTGTGTGTGTGTGTGTGTGTGTGTGTGTGCGTGTGCGTGCGTGCGTGCGTGCGTGCGTGTGTGTGTGTGTGTGTGTATGTGTGTGTGTGTGTGTGTTCGGAAAAGACCGCTGGCCGCCCGCAAACGTCGGCGGGCTGTTGGAGCTAGCGCCGCGGCTCGCCGTGACCCAGTGTTATTGCTCTGCTGGCGGACAGCGCAACGAAGCGGAACCCCCGGAGCGCCTCCCTAAAAGGGGGAGGAGGGGGGGCGATGGTCTCGCTTACGGTGCTACCACTATATAAACACGTGCCGCCGCGCTAGGCCAGCGAGCAGCGGCGCGAGGGGGAAACGCGTCGGTCTTCCCCGGCGAACAGGTTCCGAGTAGCCACACGGGCGTCGCTTTCTTGACGGGCGTCTGGGGTCTTCCGGCATGTGCCCGTCTCACGCGCGATGGTGTTGAGACAATGGGCCCGCCAGGCCATCGACACAGGAGGAGGGCGCGGCGAGAATTAGCGCAACCTGGCTTGACAGGCGGCCCCGCAACGACCATAAACAACTGCGCGCCGTTTGGGTGCCTGCTATGGGACAGTGATTTAACATAGAAGCTGGTCGCGGGGCCCTTTGTGGGCACGCCTCGCGCGCACGCGGCGCCGTCGCGAGGTCGTTGTTCGCCCGGGTCACGGCGCCGCGACCCAAGGAATACGAAGGGGGGGGCTCCTCCCTCCACCCCCCTCCCCGAAGGAGAACACACTTCTCGGCTTCAGGCTCGCTTCTCTTCTGACCACCACCTCCTTTTTCGCGGGCGAAGAAGAAAAATGTAAGAAGCCGCGCAATGAGCGTTGCGTGTAATGTTACTGCAATCAAATCAGCACCATCTGAATGCAGTGACTTTTAGATCTCTTGAACTCAATTATTACGACCAGAAGTTATGAGCCTGCGAACCCTCGGTACCTTTCTAGAACCCCGCATGATCTTGAGAAAACACCATGGTGCTATATACACTGCAAAACTTTGAGAGGACGTTACTGCCACCTGAAGAACCCTTACGCAACGCCACGACGCCCCCTAGCTTCAGCAGAGAAACGCTGTCCGCATCGCCATTCCTTAGCAAGCAGCACATGCAGGACATGCAAAACGCCCGGTGAGTGAGCCCTTCGCGAGATGGCCTTTGTTGATTTCGCCTTTACTCCTTACGCATTTGCTTCACGAAACCGCGAATCTTGCTTGCACTTGCTTCGCGGACCAGCGAATGCCGGTGGAGCGATGGAAAAGCGTGGCAGTGCACTTCAAGCACCCTGATATACATGCACCAACGTTGCAGGCACCGTGTCTCTATCAAAGTGGTGGGATGGTGCGTGAGGTGAGCCCAGCTGAAGACAGTCGGCGTTTGTAAATAGCCAATCTGTTTGCTCGCCACTTAGTGGCTCGGCCGTGGCTTAGTGGTTAGAATGCTCGGCGTCAGACGCGTGATCGATTGGTCTGACTCATGTATATTTGCTCGGACATATTTTTCCCATTACGTAGTTCTGTACGTAGTTCCGTACGAACGAATGAACGAACGAACGCGATCTAACCGTTTCCTTGCTTCACAGTAAACAAAAACATTTTTTTTTCAAGAGTAAGCTATTCATCAACTAATTCTTAAAACGGAAGCATGGGGTGTCGCGTCCCAAAGTAAGAAATGGGCTATAAGATACGCCGTAATTCGGGAGCTTGGAATAACTTCGACTATTCGGGGTTCTTTATCGTGCACCCAAAGCACGGTACAGAATCCTTTTTGCATTCCGCGGCCCCACCGGAATGCGTCCTCAGCAGTTCAAAGCAGCTACCCACGTACTAGACATCAGAGCGTCACAGCCACGATGGCGGATGGAACTGATTCTTGATCCGAACATTGTTACCGTATTTAGCAAATGGCGCAGTGTGCTCAGGGTCGATATCAGTTGCATTCCCGGCTGCACCCCCCCCCCCCGCCCCTAGATATTAAATGGCTCAAATAGTAATGGTAATAATGCGACGATTCTCGTGTTTGCGTTTGCTTTATTGCATCGCACTGCAAACAAGTGTGCCAGTCTGAATCCCGCCACCTGTTTCCGCCAATTCTCTAATCATTATGTCGCGCAGCGCCTGGTGATGTGTGATTTGTGGCGTTGCACGCGAGCGAGCCCTCGACCCGCCGCCCTTTGTCGTCATTCCCGCCCGGATTTTTTTTTTTAACTGCCAAGTGCGCGAAACCCAGTTCAACCCCGGCGGCGCTGTTGCGCGCCGGCGAACCGCGAGAGTAGAATGCGCGCTCGCAGCGCATCGCCGAAGCGGGAGCCGGGCCCCAGCGGTGCGGGAGCGGCCCGCCCGGCTTTCCCGTGTGACGATCGCGCGCTCCCTGCTCTTAGCGTGCGCGCACAATGGCACGCTGCAAACACACCGATGACGTAGTCGTATAGGCCCCCGCGTGGTTGGCGCCAGCCTGAGGCTCGCAGTTTTCAACATTGGCCGGAGTACCCTGGGCGCGCAACTCGCATTTGGGGGAGGGAGAGGCTTAGTTGCTGAAGGGCTTGTTTTTGCTCCCGTGTTGTTGCTGCTAATGCGTGTACCTAAAGAGGAAAAGAAGGCGAAAGAAATACCGACAAACTCACTTCCCCTTCCCCCCTCCTCCCCCCCCCCCCCACTATCGCCGAGAAGGACTGGCGGTAAATTCGGGGCGGGGGGGGGGGGGGAGGACTGGGTGCGAGGGGTAAGGGAGGGGGTGATATGCGCTTGTTTGCGCATATCAGGTAATACGACTTCCCACGCTCATGAGTCGTGCGGTAGCGAAAACCACTTTGGCTCCCCAGAAGGTGGAACTTAGGACGCGGCGGCTTTATCTGACGACGAGCCCCGAAAGTTATGTCCGTTTTCTGCAATTCCGCCATCGCGATATACCGTTTCGCAAAAGTGGTCCGTTGAACTACTACTTCTTGAAAGCACGTGCATATGCGAACTTGTTTTCAGTGGTGTTTGTTCGGCGGGCGGGTTATTGTGAATCTCGCGCTAACTGGATGGTAATTGCAACCACCGTTGCGGTGTATACTGCGTATCCTCCGTTGACGAAAGGATAATACTGCCGCGGAATGCCTGACGATGTCTCTCTGCAAAACCACTTGTTGCTTTCCCTTTGTACATATCTATCTATCTATCTATCTATCTATCTATCTATCTATCTATCTATCTATCTATCTATCTATCTATCTATCTATCTCACTCAATATATTTAGGAATCATGACTGAGAACCACTCTCTCCGTCGCCGCTGTGTAATAGCGTTAGCGGGGTAGCCTAAGGTGAAAGGGGGGGGGGGGGGAGGCGCGGTGGTGATGACCGCTTCCTCCTTTCCCTCACGTACCTGACGCTTTTCCAGGCGAAAAAAAAAAAGGAATGATACTTTGTACTGTGCAACGTACGAGTAAGCTCATTTTTCTCTCAGCTATTTAATATATGCCTTTTTAATCGTTCACCGTTCTCTTTAAGCACCTGTATGTTTGGACATACAGGTGGACAGGGGTAATTGGAGATCGCAGGGAGAGACATAAATACAGGCTGCTGCTGATGATGATGATGTTTGGACGTTCTCAAACATTGAGGATCGTTCACCAATGTTCTTCATAATCGTTCTTTGTTGGATAAACATCGTTGGATACCTGGTGGCAAATACACCCAGTGACCCAAGTTGGCGCCAGATTCATTGAAGCGCTCCAAGTTGGCATCAAATAGAATTATTGAACTGCAGCATATACCCAGTGACACGTACCCACACGAACCGCCCATATTTTTAGACTGCAATATCTATAACAGAATGGATACCAAGAGAAGGGAAGCGCAGTCGAGGACGGCAGAAAACTAGGTTGGGTGATGAAGTTAGGAAATTTGCAGGCGCAAATTCGGATCAGCTAGCGCAAGACAAGGCTAATTGGAGATCGCAGGGAGATGCCTTCGTCTTGCAGTGGACATAAATATAGGCTGATGATGATGATGATGATCTACGGGATTGGCCCATATATTTAGCGGGATAGGTGGATCGCTATAGATAGCCGGAAAGAAAACTGTCTGAGTATGCCGAGAATGTTATTCTCGTGACGAGGTTCTCGCTCTACATGAAGAGCAAGAGAATTATACGAATGGTGGTGTGACGGCAAACAACAGCGAACAAAAATGTTCATGTCCTCCTCCATCTTTATACAGTGGGCCATAAATCTGCCCCTGAACATACTTTATTAGAAATAACCGCAAAGTAGTTACTAAAGGTAGTAAGTCAATGTCACTTATGTGACTAGGTCAGCCTGTGCTGCTGGACCTCAGATAAGAAAGAAAGAAAGAAAGAAAGAAAGAAAGAAAGAAAGAAAGAAAGAAAGAAAGAAAGAAAGAAAGAAAGAAAGAAAGAAAGACTGTTCTAGAGAGAGAGCCACATGGTTACTTTCTATAAATGTGTTTTGGAAGGGAACCTTCGAAAGTGCATTTCTTTTTCTTCGCTCTTTAAGCTCGATATAGTCACCCGACAGTTAATCTTGCGTTTCGTTTTTGTTAACTTGATTGTGTTCGTCGTCGCGGCTGTGGGCATCGGGGAAGTGGGAACCTAGCTAGGCCTTGGGACTTCGTTTCCAATTAGAAAGCATTGTATTGCTCTTACGTTTAGTGGACCATTTCTTATTGATGACAAGGGTTCAGCATTTGTTAACGGTGCAGGTTCCGGTATGCGTTGTGACACCAACCCGCTCGCTGCATCTCAGACTTGTACGCGTAACGAATTACATGTAATTAATTGCTTGTAATCAATTACACATAATGGTAGTTTTGTAATTGATGGATTAATTTTGTACTCAACAACGCTCACTGCAGTTCAGTTACATTATTCAGTAACCAATTACATGTAACCAGTTACTTTATTGACGAGACAAGCCGTAAAAGACGAGGCAGCTCTGGGCACTTGAATTTTAGCAGCAACTACAGTAGAACGCCCGAGGTCGTGCCACGCACCAACCTCGTGGATGCGCATGTTTAGACAGGTCAACCCGAGCGGTCAGTATTTGTTTCCTCATTTTAACGCTCCAACCTATGTTGGCCAACGAATTGAACCGGAGCTGCTATGGCTCGATAGCGATGGTCACTTCGGATGTTGATGATGTAGGAAATCACCTACGCATGGTTTTTAAATTTCATTTGCTTTACTGGGAGTCCTTTCTGCGACCCTCATCAACAATCAAGCTATGCGCTTCATAGAGGACCCATACGCGAGTATCGGGAACTTGAGTAACCACAATCTTGTACGCAAGGTGTTGGCACATTACAACACCACCCTTTCCTACAGCGCGCACTTCGAGCGAGTTTTACAGCGTAAGCTGTTATGGGCTCATTCCAATAGCCGTTTCGGTTCGGGATGGTGTCCGCTGCCGCCGCCGACGGCGTCCGGCGATCGTAACTGCTATCGCTGGAAATGCGAAAAAAGTACCCGGTTCCCGCCGGGATCGAAACCGCGCCCGCGGCGTGGGAGCCAGATACTCTACCACTGAGCCACGCAAACGCTTGCTATCGGGCACCGGAAAAATGCGCTTTGAACGCAGGCGCAGGCGATCCGAGCCTCTGCCAGTATGGTGGCTCTATCTAGTTAAGGCGCCTGATAACGCAGCGTGCGCATGCGCAGACGACGAGATGCCGTTCAAACGAGGCGCGCAATAAAAAAAATGCGATCCGCAGCCTCCGCTAGTATGGTGGCGCCATCTAGTTAAGGTGCCTGCAAACATCACAGGCCTGCGCGGCCAGGCATCATCGGGCTCAGCAGACTGCTGTGCAGAAAGCATTACAAGCCGCAGCTCGCCGTCGACGCCGGGCTGGCAGTTCAGACCGTTCTCGTCAAAACGAGGCGAAGAGACTGTCGCGAAGACCCTGGTGTGCGTGGTGCCGAAATTGGAGCTACTCTTGAGCTGTTCCACCAGTTTACGCTGTGACTGTGCTGCGTGTGCCGCGCAGGCCTGTAACTTTTTTTAGGGTCGCTGCTGATATCTTCACAAGAAAACGAACGTAGGAGGCCAACGGAAATTTTAAGAAGGCAATTGTTAGTGAAGATAAACAACGTGCGAAGGGTCTGCTGAGGACGAACTGAAAGAGCCATGCAGACCAGCTCGTTCTATATGTGTTTGTGCAATGTTAATAACATTTAGGAATAAAGCAGTGTAAAAGTAATCGCTTACTTTTTAGTAACTGTTCAGTTAATTTCGTGGGGCAGCAATTGGTCACTGTAATCAATTACATTTGCGAATGAAGTAATTGTACTTGTAATCGGTGATAGTTTTTTTTTCAGTAACACGTACGAGTATGTTGTATACCATGTGCATCTTGAGTACATATACGCTGCATCGAAATGCTCACTGTAATGCGCATTCTAATTTAAAACATTTCCCTACTTGTTTTACATCGTTGTGCCGTGTTATTTCTGCGAAGTCTAAGTGTAAGTATATATATATATATATATATATATATATATATATATATATATATATATATATATATACACGCTGCGTAAACGTATACAGACGCCTTAGTTTCAGCATAAGTGTAGGGGAAAAGGCTTTCAAATCGGTTATTTAAGACGGTGCGCTGATCTGTGCTGTTTATCCGTGCCTTTGGTATATTGCATGTATACAGCGCACGTCCCAAGGAATGGAAGCAAGAACGCCTTACTGCAGCGGTCACCAGCGGTCACCATGGTGACCGCTGCGGTAAACATTTGCGGAGCAGTTTTCCTGCGCACTCATGAAGGAGGCAGCGAGAATCAAGCGCTCGCTCGGTATGGTTGCTGTCATTACATTGCTAACAGATCTGACCCCGCGCTGCCATTTAAATGTCATGCCCATCTCGAGGACATCAGAATGCTAACGCGACGAGCATGCGGCTCGTTGAGCAAATGCCGTTTACGTTTACGCGGAGCGCGTGATCGGTCCCTGTTTGCGTACCAGACACTTTTTGAAGTCCCTCCAATAGGTCATCGGTGTAAAAGAGCGAGACTGCGTCGTAGCTCGAAAGAACAATCGTTCGCTGTCGCGTCGAGGCCACGCCATCTGTCTCGCCCCAACAATGCCATCACTGGCGCCGCGGCCCTTCGATGGTCCCGCGTATGTGCGCGCGAGTATATAGTTAACGCGTTCAGCCCAGCAGCTCGTCGTTTTCGGTTCAAGAGACGCGCCAGTCGCTAAACGGCCGGTCGAAACGGTGAGTGCCGCGAACGCGCCTGCTTCGCGCTATCTCTGCCCTCGACCATCGGCGGAGCGTTGTTTTGCTCTCGGCAGCTTAACAGGCCGCCTTCCGCGGGTCTAAATCGGCTGCGTGCTTGCCTCTCGTCGCTGCCCGGAATGTCGCAATTTGCCGTATCCTCTTTCTATTTCGGTGCGGCCGTCCATCTCTGCCAGGGGACCAGCGCCCGGGGTCGCGTCAAGTGGCGCCGCCTGGGGAGCGACGCCGCCATGTATACGAACAAACATCCGCGTCTCTGTGTAGCTTTCTCCAGTACGTGATTCGCCTTGAGCAGCGTGACGCTCTCAGCCTCTCACGTTTGTCCTGGCAACCACGGTATACATCAGACAAAGTCAGAACTTTCATAAGGCAGTATAGAATGGTACTTCAAGCCAGCCGGTCACCCTCTGTTCTTACGTACGCTGGAAGCACTCTAGCTTGAATTTTGGGTTTTCGAATCGAATAGAGTATTCTTCTGGTTGTAGAAATAGAACACAATTGAACCAGGAAGTAGATTAGTAGAAGTATAGGTACAGTATAGTATATATATATATATATATATATATATATATATATATATATATATATATATACTTGTAAGATCAGTAGAAAGATGCTGAAGCTATAGTTTATTTTTTTAATATTGTTGTTTCTGACATGACCATACGTAGCCTCATAATGCGTGAGTACTGTTATGTATTCCGAAACAGCGTGTCACTTTATTTCTTTGAGCTTCTAAATTTACGGAGCAACTAGCAACTAACACAACCCAGTGAGCATGATTGCTGTCGCACTCTGCGGTGCCCATTCTTCGGTGCGAAATTTCGCCGAAGAGGAAAACAGAAAAAGAAAAGCAATACAGGGGAAACAATAACGTTCGCCGCAGCCTATTCATGACCGAAGTTAGTTTTTATTTTATGTACAGCTGCGTTATAATTTGTGAAGGATCGCTTCCCACGAATTAGTACAAGCGGTGCAGCCCTTCTGGAGCATTAATTACCACGTAATTCTGGGTGATGCACATCTTTTCGGAATTGCTCCCGCTGTTTACTCGCGTATAAGCGCAAAGAATGACTACGAAGTGTGGAGATGCGCATGATGGGGTGACGGCAGTGTATGAGAAGGGACCGTGGCAGTGTAATTGAGCTGTAATATGTATATAGGTGCGATTCGTGGAGGACGTCCTGACCACGTTTTCAAGTTTATGCGGCCTGTTTTGTTTCTTAGGCAACTACGGCAAGTACTTTCATAGTTCTCTGCGTATTGCATAATTTGCCCCCATTTCTTCCACATTAGTCAGAACAGTAAGTGATGAGAATACTAGACCATTCAGAGGGTGCATAGGCATATATTCTTGCTCGTGAATTGGCTCGAAATGTTCAGATGCTCAAGTGCACTGACTGCTTGCTTTTCAAGGGTTTCTTTGTCTCCCCACCGTCTGCCCACTGAAATTACCATAATTATCAAAGCTCAAAGCAAAATATGAGGTCTTTCTTTCAAAGCGTCACCCGGCGCCGTACAAGGGCTACGCTTGCCGCGAATACGAAGCTCATGTTTTCGTTAAATTAATATGCGTATCATGACGATGACGCGTGGAACTGGTTCCTGGACCACAAGGGAATCAGCGTCTGCCTTACTCGTCCTTGGATGTTAGAAAACGGATCCGGGCCCCTGAGGAAGACCTCATCAAAACCGGCGGCTGGCGACAACGCGGTTTTGTAATAAAATGTTTCATCCCTGCAGTTTGTCTCTTATAGTTGAAAAGCGGCTGCGCGTCTTCATCTAAGATGGGGAAGGACAGGTGAGGGTAGGTTAGCGGAAGGCGGGCGACTAACAACGTGGCTGCTGCGTTTCTTTTTTTTTTTTTTTTTCCGTAGAAGTTATTTGTCAGCGCACCTTGGCCCGTCGTTGGCTCGACGTGACGAAGGAGGCAGCGTACAACGCCCTCGCTACTACCTGTCCGCGCAACTGGTCGGTGAGGCAAGCAAGCAGCCGCGCGCGCGCTTTGTTCCCTGCGCGCGGGATGCGGATGAGAGACGCGGGCGAGGGGCGAGAAAGGAGCCGGCGCGAAACTTGAAGATCAAGTGTCGCCCGCGAAGATGCCAGGGGGAGGGCAGGGAGAGGAGTGGCCCCCTAAAAAGTGGTAATCCAAAGCACGATGCCGTCGTCGGAGCGGGTTTGCTTCTTTTTCTCTTGCTCCGCGTGACCTCCGCGGGTGATCGATTAGCGGGCTAGCTGCTTGGCTCTCCTCTGCGCGGCCTCGTGGCGTTGATCCCGCGCGATCTGTCCGGATCGCGGCGGTCTTGATGGGTCGAGAAACCGGCCCCGGCTGTATGCGCGCGCCCGCTCACCGGCAGGTCGCACCACCGGAGTTATTCCGCCGCGATATTGATTCGCGCGTCCGCGGGTGGAGGCCGCTCTTTGCACGCACTCTCGCCCGAGCGCCCGCTGTCGGGTCGAGGAGCGTTCGTTTCCTGCCCAGTTCGCGCTCCTTGTGCGCGCGCGGTTTCGCTTGAAAAGGAAACAACATGGGGCGTTTTTTTTTTTTTTTTTTTTTTGCCTCCAAATCGCGAGAAGACGCGATTCTTATCGCAGGTCAGGAAACCACCGCGGTTCCTAGCGGATCTGCCCCCATCGTCCTGCGATCGCGGTGATCGTGGGTTGCAATGTTTTGGTCTCTGTTCGTCTCCTTGAAACCTTTAAACCTTACTCTCCGTCGATAATCACAGGGAATTGTGCATTTACCAACGCATAGTGATGAATTTCTGACACTATAAGCAACGTGGCTTCGGTTCTTGGAACTGGCTTATACACAAACCTTGCAGACGACAACAAAGTGGTGTCGCAAGTCGAGTGCAGAAATCCCGAGACACGCGCGAATTTATTACTCGTGAAGCGCACGAGACAAGAAAATGGTCGCGCTGTAGCTTTCAGTACGCTGGAAAGTGCGCAGGACTTTGAGACTTCTACATAACTGAAGGCCTGTGCGCTTCGACTTGCGAGTCAAAAAAAGATCGTATAGGACACGGTCGCCCGCTTCCCCTATTTGTTTGTTTAGGCTTTGAACCTTTCACATGAAGTCATGACTAAAAGAGAGCTCAGACCTCCGATTTATTATCTACGAGGTGTTGTTTTGGAATGTGTTGTCAACAGATCACGTGCCAGAACCGGCTTGTTACGTCAAATCGTGCGCCCATGGGAACTTACCCCTGCAGTAGAATTTAGACAAAAAAGGTCTGCAGGGTCATCGCAAGTTATACAGTCTGCACTGTCTTCAGCAATGTATATGAATAGTTTAACATGCAAGTACAAATGAAAGCTTAACTTTTTTTTTTTTTGACATCACTAACAGTCGATTTTTCCGGATTATCAGACTGGGGTGTTACAATGTAAGCTAGGATGTTTCTACGTGAGGAACAATTGTGCCGATTGAGTGCGTCTTGGCGCCTGGCGGAAGGCAGCCATGGCTTCGCTGCCGAACCGATTGAGCGTGAGGGTGCGTCCACGTGGCTTCGTCGTTTTTTGCAGCCGAACTCGCTGCGCGTCTCTGGTGTCTCTGGAGACCTTCTAACCCTTTACGTGCGCCGTCGGTACCGTGATAGCGCGGTGACTGGGCCGAGGGGCGCGATCGAACGCGCTTTATATAAGCGTCCAGGAATTTGCTATCACAAAAAAAAATTCGTGTACATGAAAGGGGTGGGGCGGTCCCCCGTCCCCTTCTTGAAGTAAAGCTTTACTTTTGTAAGTCCGCGTGAGTAATGCCACTTACGCTAAAATAACTATCTGCTGGGTTGCTTGTTTCACGTGTAAGATGAAATAGTACGCACTTAATGAATGTGCTCGGTTCTTGTGTGTTTTCTTTTTATGCGAATGTATTAGTACGCGTTTCTGTGTCTTCACGTGTGCTTTTCCGTCTTTCGCGCAGAGGCTGAGATCACCGGCTTGACTGTGCGCCCAGCTGACCAACTTCATTGTCAGCAGCAGAAAGGACGCCGGTGAGTGCACGGATTTCGTGCGTGCTGTTGACGGCACCCTTTTCGCCGCAAGTGCGTTTCGCCACGAGAGAATGGCGTAAAGCTTGCGACGGCGTGCTAGCTGCGCCTTTCGCTGACTTCTGTTCGTTTTATAGTGGCAGACTTAGCGCATCAAATGATGTGTATTGTTACCGTCATCACTGATCGTCATCATGCTACATCATGCACCCGACGCAGAAACAAATAAAAATAAAAATGGAATTTGTCCTTACGGATCATTATCATTATCAATTACGGCCCCAGATGAAGGTTGATTTCACTTCCGAGCTGATCGATACACGCCTCATGCACTCTGTGACACGCGACAGGCAGTCCATAGTTTCGTTGCTTTACCTTGAAAGGTCTTTATGTTGTAACGATCCATTTTCCATTCTTCGTTTCTTATGACTGACCACGCCGAGTGGCCGATTCCGACGATCACGGCGGCGTCCGAGCCAATGACGAAGGGAGAAAGGAATGAAAAAATTAAATGGGTCGTTACAAAATCCGGCGTTCCTGAACGCCGCCGTGATAAGTGCGACAAGCACTCCGCAAGGCTCCCTATGCAGTCGCTCGATGCTGCGAGACAAGGAGAGAGCGATAAACGGGGTGAGAAAGGCCAGGGAGGTTAACCCGAAAAGATTCTGGTTGGCAACCCTGCACTGGAGGAAAGGTAAGGGGAAATGAGACGAACAAAGTGGGAAACTGATCGTTTCGGAATTTTCCACCGATAGAAATACATGTAGCACGCACGCCTGCTTGGCCAGCTTAATGTTTTACTGACATAATTATAGTCCTTGAACTGGATTATTCAGTGAGGCGGATATATATATATATATATATATATATATATATATATATATTACCAGGGGGCAAAAAATGGCGCTCAACCCCCTGCATTCGATTTGAAAGAAATTTCAAAATCAAACTGAAGGGTTCGGTGAAAGAAAAGTGCCAGAGAAATATGTGTCTACGCTGTACGGGGAGCATAGTTTCTGTCTCCGGACGATGTGGTCTCGGCACTGTGGTCACCTATATACAGGTTTTGGCGACCATTCAAGGTAGAGAGTAACGGCGACTCAGCGACCAATGACGTCTCTCAGCCGGTATAGAGCGACAGACGTGCGCAGAGCGGTGCGCTCCTCCTCCTATGTGTCGACGTCGATCCGTGGGAGGATGACAGCCGCAGGTCGGGAGTGGGTGGCGCCATGGCAGCACCCACGCTTTCGCTGCGCGCCCACGTTCCGAATTCGGGAACTGCTCCCCAAAAGGTTGGACTCCAGAGGCCTGGAGGGGGCGAGCCCGTTTTCCCCGGGAAGCCGAGCAACGGCCAAGGACGCAGCCTGCCTTCTCTCTCTGTCTCTTTTTTTAGCCCGCCCCCACCTTCCGTACTGCTCGCTGGCTCACTCGCTTCGCGCCCTGTTCCGCGCAGAAAGTCACGACGATGACGCGCACTGGCAAATGCGCACCGTCACTCTGACGTTGAGCAACTTGCTTTATTTATGCATTCATTGCGGCGCATCGGGCCCTACTGCGAAATTGAGTACCCGGCTCGTGCTAGTAAAATGGGCATCTCATCGTGGACGAACACAGCCGGTGGGCGGACTTAAACTTTGTCACGCCGCGTTTTGTACGACATTGTCACTTTTAGACGCGTGGACGAAGGCGTTGGAAACTGTTCGTACATGTCAGATGGATTTGTCGCGATCTGTCCTCCACGTTGTCTACCTTGTTTTGTACACAGCCTGAAAGTATATTTTTTATTCCTCCCGTCTCCTCATGTCATTGAAACTTATCAATCGCTGGCTTCCGTGAAACGCGTTACTGAGCACTAATAAAGACTAAAGGGCGAATCATATAAGAGCGAGCTAGCTCTATTTGTGACTAAAGACAAAAGGCGCCGTTTTCGGAGGCATTAATCGCGTTAGCAGTCGTCAAGGTGCGGGAGTTCCCACCAAGTGAACTAGCGAACTAATTGGCTGGAAACATGCTTATTGTGTTCAGCATATTGATTTTCAGCCTGTCGTACTGTGTAATCTCAGTACGGAGTCGCTTCGTAAATGAAACCGACTCCTGCCTGTTTCTACGAAGTATGCCAACCTTAAGCGTGAAACACGTGTTGATGTTTGTGTGCGGTGCTTCCGACGGTTTGTCTGTCCTCGTCCATGTCGTTTCCTAGATTTATTTTTTTGCTTTTTTGTTTATCCGTTTGTAAAAAATTAGAATGTTAGATTACTTTAGATATTTTGACGATGTAATCCATCGGCGCTTCAGCACAAAACCCCTGGTACTTCTTTCATGCAGCTATATTTAGCGCACGTACTATGTATTAGCTTTAGCAGGGTGTGGCTATGGTGTTGGGCTGCTGAGCACGAGGTCGCGGAATCGTATCCCGGCCACGGCGGCCGCATTTCGATGGGGGCGAAATGCGAAAACACCCGTGTACTTAGATTTAGGTGCACGTTAAGAACTCCAGGTGGTCCAAATTTCCGGAGTCCCCCGCTACGGCGTGCCTCATAATCAGATCGTGGTTTTGGCACGTAAAACCCTATAATTTTTTAAGCTTTAGCAGGAGACGTGTTTGTATCCGTTTTACTCTTCTGTCGCGAACTTCGGTGTCTCGTGAAAGGTTTCAGTAAGTTTCTTCTGCGGCAGTTTCTAAAAAGCGAAAAAAAAAGTAAATATAAAGTGAAGAGGGGAACAAAACGGGAACAAGTCAGTTCTATTGCGCCCAAATATGACGCGCAAACACACGTGGTTTTTCATCGAAACGCATGCAGCTTCACCCTTCCGGCGCTGTTGTTTCCTCTATTCCTTCATTCCCTTTTCTCTCTGCCTTCAGTACAATATGTGCGAATCAGAAATCCCCGACGTTCGCTCGCTGCAGTCGTGCTCAAATGAAGGCGCTCGAAATTTGCATGCACGCGTGCCGAGGAGAGGAGAAGACGACGAGTGAGCAGAACCAGTGTTGCTCCGCGAAGCGGCGTAAAAAGCGCTTACTGCGTGTCAATCGACGCCTTCGTTCCCTACATCCTCGCTTCCCCACCCCTCCACTCGCACGCAATTCTGTCCCTGTTTCGTTCAATATATCTTACTCTCTGCGAAGATAGACAGTATGTGCTTGTTATGACACGTTCTTTCTAACTTTCGCCATCGTGTAGCGCAGAAGGGCACCATTTGTCCGCCGAACAAAACAAAAAATGAGATAGTAATAATAAATCTAGGTCGATATACGAACTCCGAAGAAATGAGCATGGGAAGAAAATCCATGAAGGCCCGAGAGAAGGGAGCAGACGAGAAAGGGAACGAAATAAGAGAATCCGGCGTGTGTGTGGATCCCGGCACACACGTCGAGAGAAGGCGAAGCTTCCATCGAAGGCACGGCCGGGAGGGGGAAAAACACTGGCGCGCAGTAAATGGTGGAGAAGCTTATCGTTTTGAGTTCCGCTTCTTCCCTGCGTCTCCCCGATTTCACTTTCTTGAACGGTTTTCTGTTTGTGCACTTTATTTGGCGCGCTGAGCTCGCCACTGAGCCTCCCCCCCCCTCTCCCCCGCTCGTTTTATTCTCCTCCTTCTTCGTTATTTAGTTCCACCCTCCTTAACTTGCATTACACTTTCCCTCTTGTTCTTTTTCTGGTCCCCGAACTGCCCTTATGAATGCCCTGAGAGAGCGAGAGAGAGAGAGAGACAGGGTGCTTTCCCTTTGTTTTTTCTTTCTTCCCTATTTCGATTTCTCGTTGACTACACTCTCCCTCCCACGTTCTTCCCATGCCTGGTCGCGCTCCTCCCAACTTCACCGTTGATGCGCCCCTTTGCGCTTCATGGCTCTCGTTTTAGCGTTACGTCTATGTGTCGGTTTCTTGTCTTCTTTTCCTCATTATTGGAGGCTGCCCCCCCCCCTCCTCTCCCCTACGGTCCTTACTTTTTTTCCCCTGTCTTACGCCCGGCAACTCCCGTTTCTGTCTCGCGCCTTGTTTTGCACCTTTCTTTTTCTATTTCTCTCTCTTTCTATCCTTCCCTTCCCCAGTTGTGTCTGCGCTCCGTTCCTCGGTCGGTCGTCTCTTTTATTTCATATCCATCTCTTTTTTTCATTCCTCCTTTATCGGCCATGGTTGTCTCGACCAGCGTCTGTATTTGCAAGCCGCATGCCTGATTTCATCATGCTACCTTTTCCTCGCCGTTGAAAACTAGTGTTCCTTTATTTTATTTTCTGTCGTGGCTCCCTATCCTTCTCGTAATGGTGGTGTTTCTTTTCGATTTCGTTTCTTCCCTAGCTTTCTGAGGGCTTTCCATGGAAAGGGCAAGCGCAGGCCTCCTTTCTCTCTCGTGTATTTTTTTATTTTTTACTTAGTTTATCTCCTAGGCTTCTTTTTTTCTCTCGTTTCATTTCGGTCCCTCCCCCCCCCCTCCCTCTTCTTCCTTGGCTACAACGCTTCTTTAAGCTCTTTCTGCACTTGTCCCCCCCCCCCCTCGTATAAACTTGATTTCTCTACTCCCGTTTTCCTTCGTCCTTTCTTGCTTTGACCTCTTTCTTTTGTTGCCCGCTACCTTTGACGGGATTCTTATTACTCTGCTCCGATCTTTCGCTCGTTCGTTTGTTGAGAGTTTCGCAAATCGCGCTGCCCGTTGCGCTCTCGGTTTATAAATCTACTGCTCCGTGCCTCTCCTCCCCGCGGATACTCGCTCCCTCGCAACAACGCGCTCCCGCATACGTCTCTCCCTCTCTATCTCTCTTTATGCTTCTTTATTCTTATTTCACAGAATATAATATACATGTGTGCGTGCGCGCAGTCATCACTGTTTTCGGTTTCTTTTTTTTTTTTCTGTATCCGCGGAGACGAAGGAGGATAAAGTTTTTGCCCCTTGTTTTTTTTTTCTTTTTTTTTTCTTATGTATCGCTTTATGCTTAAGTGCTTTTATTTCCCTTCAAACCTTTCGTTCCTTCTTTCTTTCTTCACGCGCTCCTGCGCGCTTTCTGTGGCGCCTCCCGCATTTTTCGGAACGTTGTTGCTTTCCCCGCTGTCTGTCTTTTCATTGATTCAGTGAGTGAGAGACAAAGTTTGGATCTTTGCTCGATTCACCATGTTTTAGTACTTGTTCACTCCTTGCGTGCACGCGTGTGTCTCTCGTGATGGACGGGTTAATTATATTGGTGTTGAATTAAGTGCACAGCGTCCACTGTGTTCATCTCACGCTTTTCGGCGCCGCGTCTTCTTTATATATACCCATTCTACGTCGTGCTTAGAGACAAAGGCGGTGAAGAGCGACGGTTTTAATATATATATATATATATATATATATATATATATATATATATTAGAATAGGGGAGGTGAAGAAGAAACAACGCAGTCCTACGGCCAACGTAAGGAGAAAGACGGCCTTTTCTGGAGAGTGTACTGTAGAGAGATGGAAGGAGGTGGGTGGGAATGGATTCAGGGTTTAGAGCACGAATAAGTGTCAGTGCAACGTGGAACTAGTGTTGCGGCGAAGGCGACGTCTCAGAACTGGAGAACGTGGGCCGGACGCTGCGGAGTGATGCGTGAGGAAGGGCGGTGTCTCGCGACATTTGTCGGCAGTATGAAACCATGTCCCCGCCATTTTAGTGAGAAGTACGTGCCAGGGTCGTGTGCACGGGCGCAGCAATAATTATATATATATATATATATATATATATATATATATATAGAGAGAGAGAGAGAGAGAGAGAGAGGGCGCTTTCTCGGAAGTGTCAGCGCACTGAAAGGGGGATGATAGTATTGCGTTCAGTAAGACTTGCATTGCAATGCCTCGCGAATTATCAGGGAGGACAGTGCAGACGCCCAGTGATAAGGCCAGCGTACTGTACGTTCGTCAACTGTTGCTTCGTGTTTGCTTGTGCGGCTTTGCAGGTCACTTTCGCCACAGGCCTATAGTAATAAAGCTTCTAATCACGGAGACTGCTATTACTCTCGGAGTATAGCGTGTTTGACAAGATGTGAAACATTGGCCATGTGGCGGCGGCGTCTTCTTCTTTTTAAAATGTTTCAATTACTTTTTAATGGCGCTCAGCCGATTCTATTATACCGTCATTTGTAACGTTCACAGTGGTGCACGATTTTCATGAGGCCACCCTCGATCACGCAGGTGCTTGCGGGTTCACAATTCGGTATTTTTCCAATTCAATTCAATTATATTGATAAGTATATTAGTACAAAAACAGTAGTATACAGGAAGGGGTTCCAAAGTAAATATCGAGAAATAAAACGAGCAAGTTGCCTTTTTTGGGGGGGTCGCATGTGATCCGGGCCACGGTCGGGCTTTGCGGCGTCAGAACATCTGGCTGAATGCCTAACTATTATCGCTGCATACAAATAATTCAATAAATATATTAAAGATACTGTGGGATACCTGGAGAGCAGCCGCGCAAAACTGTTCGTTATACGGGGTATTTTTTTAAAGACCATACAATTAAAAAAAATGGCCTGTGGCAGATATCATAATTGTAGTCCTTTAAAATGGATTTCTCGAAGCGGTGGACTTTACCAGAACGAGCAATCGAAACACATAATCGACTAAATTACAAAAATTCACAAATTAACTTTGAAGTGAATAATTAAATTGTTATGTAGTGAATTTTTGTTAATTAGTCGATTATGTAATTTCATTTCTCGTGATGTCCGCCTCTTTTAGTAACCCAGCTCGATGACTATAGAATTATGCTATCTGCCTCAGGGATTTTCAAAAACTCTTTGTGGTCGAAAAAAAAAAAAAAACGGGGCCCGGTAACCGGCGCACACTTCAAGCGCAGTGCATGTCCACTGTGCCAGAGCTTCATTCGATCGTCAGTCCCTAACCACTTCACTCATTTCTTCACTTGTTTCAAAGCTTCACTAAAAGATTTTCTGCTAACCTCAGATAATTTACCCTAATAAATATTTGTATTTTCATAGTCACCTAACTAATAAGTATCACTTGTTCTTTTTTTTTCTGCAGTGTTCATACTGCGCCACTTTTCTTTTTCTCTTTATTCGTTCTTTTTTTTTCTCTCTTTTGCCTTGAGAAACTGTTTAATTTTTGTCACTTCCGTTGTTATTTCTGTTACACTACATTGATTAGAACATTGATTGTTGGGTTTTCTTTTATTATTATGATTTGCTTTTCTTGCAACTTACATGCTATTATGCTATCCACTGTTATGCTGCCAACAAGTTTCCAATTTTGTTGTAGTTTCTAACCGAGAGTCCCGTTTTCAGTATTAATACTTTGGGACCCTCGTCTGTATATTACATTGATGTACCTATGTTTTGCATATAAATAAACTTCTTTTCACCGAACTCCTTGAAAGAGCACCAGGCGCTCATGTTACGTCTGCCGCCATGGGCTGACCCGTCGGTTAGCTGTGAGACTGGCGAACACGCAGATGAACTCACGCTGTGGTGTTCCCATACAATATCGGTATCGGAGCTGGCAGGTTTGCGTTCCATTGTGTGGTACAGCGCGACGAGGACCAAGGGTCGACCGACACAAGCGCCGGAAAAGTCTGCACCTGTGCTGTGCGGGCTTCAAACAGCACAGATTAAGACATCGTATTTACTGGAATACAAGTCGGCCCTCATTTCTGAATGGCCCAGTCCGACCCTACCGTGTGGTAAGGGGGGTTAGTCACGCGGTGACCTTGTGGGCATCTGGGCAGAGCCTTAACGTGCATGGATTTCACGTGATCCGGGAAAGCCTCTGAGGCGATGCCTTCAAGGGGATGTCGGCATATGTTGCAATAATTTTATTTCTGAGATACGAAAGGAAATCGAACAAGGCGTAAAAACGTATTTTTGTAAGGATCTGTTGTTTTTTTTTTTCTTCTTTTTTTTTCGCCCTTCGTCATTGGCTTGCATGTACGAAGCCTCGCCCACGGATTGTGTCAAAGTACGGCTCCTGAATGGCTTCGCCGTTACTGGTGTCGAAATCGCGTTGTGCCATCAGCGAAAGGTCGTGCATGCGCGTCTGGTTATATCAAACTGAGCTGACGGAGCGTGGGCGCGTATTTAATGTGGGCGCAATTAACTCACATTTAGCTTCGGAAAATTCATATTTGCTATAGCACGACCTAACGAAGAATCTTTTGTTTCCTTTGGTAGTATTGTTCATATCCACCGCAGAATGGTCGATAACCTCCGTCTAGTGTTGCAGAATATCCCTCGGATTTCTGAGGCAAAAACTGGAGATAGTGAAAGAGATAGAAATTGGTAGTGCAGGAAACAGATGCAGGCACGAGTCTATATATATGCACTGATCATTCATGGGGTCGTCCCTGTTATCATCAACACTAGCCCAATTCAATCCACTGCAGGCCAAGTGGCTCTCCTAGAGATATTTACCTATATATAAGGTTATATATAGGTAAATAGGTTCTGTGTCAACAAAACTGACTTTAACCCGCTGATTTCCAAATCTCATCACTTCCATTTGATCCCGTGTTGTTCCTCTAATGAACCACTGGTTACATGCTTTACGCATTAGAAATCTTGTCCAGCTCCACTTCGTCTTCTTAATCTCCGTTCGAAGCGGAGAGTAACTGTTTTAAGATACTTTTGCTGCTTTCTCTTTATGTTGAATATAATTGATTGTGCCAAAGAGTGAACGGGGGGCCTCAAGTTCACTTGTGAATTAATTTGTTCTGTTTTGTAATGCTTATAGGTTAAAGAACACAGGCTAACGTTTTGTTACTTGTTCGCGCGCTAATGTGGTTCTACTTCTAGTTTCTCTGAAATTGTTGCTTGAGCTTCTACTCTAAGCCCTCCTGGCCAATTCGCCACCCGCCACTTCGACGCGCAGTATAAGGGGCCGTATTCATTTCTCGATCGATCACTGTTCGAGATACTTTCATTTTTCTGGGACGTAATTTCGGGCGGGACACATTATTTACGCGACAGCTGTCCTATACCGTTTATATACCATATGAAAGTAACGCTGACAGGAGCATGCCGTTCCTTTTGTCTCATCCACTTCATCTGGCTTTGTCAATAACACCTAGGCTGCACTTGGCCGCGATCCGACCGCAGCCGCTGGCTACTACAGAAACCCTAAAACGTGACAACAGGTTGAAGAGCCGCTCTCCATAAAAGCGACCCCATTTGTGAGGCCGGGAACCAATTGGCGCAATTTTCGTCGAGTCTGTTCATGTATACGCGCAATTTAATGCGCAGCTTTTGGTGAGTGGTTTACCGGAAGTCGTGATTGTCATTCTCCGTTTAATCTCGCGCAATGATCGAGTCGGCTTCATAAAGTGGCCGACGGCGGTTCGGCGTGGTCGGGAGTGGCGCTCAGGCGGCGGCCAGCTCGCCGGGGCCGCGGAAATCAGCGTGACGCCGTAGTGACGTCACCTCGCACTCCCGTCTGCTCGGGAACCCGCTGCGAAAACCGTATTGAGTCATGCAGGCGGGTGTCCCCCTTCCGGGAAAACAAAGAGGTTAGGGAACGGGGTGATGCCGGGGAGCGAGGAGGAGCGGGGCTGGCTTTTTTAAGAGGGGCGTTGCGAGGCGAGGGCAAGCCGCCGAGCGAGGGACAGATGGCGGCGGGAGCGCGGCTTTCTCCCTCGCCCTCTGACTTGCCGCTGTTATAGCATGCAGCGAGTGGTCTCCTATCATCCCCGGTTCGCTTCACTTTGAGATTAAGTTGCGTAGCCCTCGTTGAGTGACGCTCTCTTAAGTAAGCCCAGCGTAAATTGAGGCTCGTCTGTCTAGCCCACTTGTGACCGAGTATTTAGGTGTGTGGAGCGGCGTTTGCCTGATCTTATCGAGCGCGGCGCTGACACGAGCTGCGAGCGTCTATCGGCGCCGTCGCTTGAGGGTGGGGAGTTGAAGAACACGGCTCAGCGAAAACCGACTGAATGGCCAAATGGGGTGATTATGGATTGCTGCGTGCGAAGTCCCGTGTGGCGTGGCTTTTTGAACGGATGTTGTAGACTGCGCTATATCACTAAGCTCTGGCTTAATGCTCCGCAAGATTTTTTTAATCTGTCTGCGTCTTAAGAACATATGGCTGCACACGGTGGCAGTCCTGACATCGTATATATGGGATGTTTCAGACGAAATATGCCGTTTAGCTATTCGTGATATGTGATGTCATTCCACGTTATGGCTGTTGTTTTAGATACGCTTACGTCACTATTGCGGGAACTGCTACCACATTGATCACGTATAAGTTGTTGACGTGATACGAAAGAAATCCAAGGCCACGCACGAAAGCGTATAGGGGAGTGTGGTACGTAACAGTCGCGACAGTCATATATTTCGGTGACAACTGCACGTGCACGCTTCTGTCTCGTTTTTCTTTTCAGCTTGAACATTTCTTTATCCTGGATAGTTTGCTATCAGCGCCCTTCTCGGCGGTACGAAGAGATGTCTGGTCTTGTCGTTACGTATAAATGTATTTTTCGCTTTAACTTGTGAGCTATAACGGTGTTCCCGGGGTTGAAATAGTGCAGTTGTACGTGTGCGTGAGCTGCCACGCCTGAGTTGTTACGTGAAAAGCAAACTTGACGCATCTGTGAGAACAATGAAGCGGTAGTATACGACACTGCTGTGTTTACCGTTGACGAGCTGTCGAATGGGTACGAGTGGCTGCGTTCCGATCGCGAGGTGCGCCTTCGGGTGTTGCAGGTTCTCTTTTACGGCGCGGTGTTCGGGAGCCAACCGTTGCGTGTGCGCCCATTACTCCGGGGCACTCGGCCTAATCTACAGCGCCATGGTCGGCCGAGTGCGTGAACACCGGGGCGCACACATACACACCGCCTCTCCCCCTCCGCGGAGCCGTGACCGCAGTCGCGCGCGGCCTTCGTGGGAGGGGGGGTACATGGAGCGGGCGGAGCCGGGGCATGATCGGCCCGGGCACGTCAGATTTCATTGCAAACAGCAGCGGTAGCGGCGGGCTCCACTTTATCAGTGTCATCTCGAACGCGCACGGGGACGCTTTCGTCAACACTGGGCCAAGGAGCAGCTAGGGGACTCGTCGACCGGGAAAGGAAGACGCGAGGGGAGCGCGCGGGCGTGGCGGCGATTGGGCCGGAGGCAGCCGGGCTCCTTTATCACAGCGATGTTTGATTTGACACGTGGCTCCCGGGCCGAGTGGCGGGGAAAAGTGCGGGAAGTGCACTGGCTGCTCGCCCCGGCGCGATGACGAAGCGCACGCGCGGTCGGCTTCGGGGAGAGAGCTCCAGCCACGGGGCTTTCACCGCCGCCATGGGGACGCGCTTTGTCATTGTCTCGTTCCGGAATTGTGCCAGCGAGGGAGAGAGAAATAAAGGAACAAGGAAGGGAGAGGAGGTGGAGGCGCGAGCGTCGAGGGAGGCATCGCATCTGCCGGTTTGTTGACTCTGCTCTCGGGTGTGTGCGAGGCGACCGTTATGTCGACATTGAGTGGCTTGTTCTCAAGGAGAGAAGGCTTAGGAGACAGAATACTCCCTCTTCAGTCGCCCATTAAGGTGTAAGGTTGCGCTGCGTAGCCAAAGAGACGGTGTAATAGCCCCACCCCGCGCGTGTCCGGCGGAAATTTGAAGGCTGAAACCGCTGTTGGTTACCGCAGCACGACGCAGTGGCGGGACGCGCGGTATACGAGTATAGGAAGGGAAGCTTGGCTTCTGACGCTGCCAGGGTTTTAAGAAAAACGCTGCATTGCAGGTCCGTCCCTGCCTGTACTCCCCTATATGGGACGTCTCTCAAGGCCCACTGGGCGGCTTCGCGACGTTATTTGACTGCATGTGCACGTCGAGATTTTCAGCGCAGGTTTCCATACGCAGGCTGCTTTCAACATTTTTGTGCGTTAGGAAATGTTACCAAGTCACGGCAACTCACGTTCCGTGCTCGTGTCGAACGAGTGGTCTCTCTCCTCGATATCTGTGCAGTGATCACAATTTAGCTAGCCCCGTAAGATAGAATATTTAGTTTGATTGATTCCTTTAATAGACAGATTGAAAGAAAGCCAGATGGGTCGATGAGCTTGTTATCTAATGTATGTCCTAACGCTGTCTTAACCGTTGTCAGTTGAAGTTGCATCACATACTTTCTGGTGCTCTCTGTGTCAGGGCGAATGGAGAACAGTTTAGAGACAGGCAGTCATGTAATCCGCACTGCGCCCTCTATATTTCGATGTTTTATTAGAATCGTGATTTTAAGGGCGTACTCGTGCTAACTTCGCTCTCGCTCTCGACGGCGCTATACGCTTAATGCCCTATTCATCACCGCACATAGTACGCGTAGATATATATATATATATATATATATATATATATATATATAGTCCATTAATCAGTGGATGGGCGCAATCGATACCTGAGAACCATTTTGTAAGTCCACATATTCCAAGTACGGACCAAATCTTATACGAATCTATTAGTGCCATAAGCGAATCGAATATCGAATATTTTTCGAATAGTTTGGGAATAATGTACGTCTTCCTCACAAACACTTTCCACATCCTGGTATTCACAACATTATTACAAAGCTTCTGTGATTACACTGGACATACTTAGCATGACTTACTAAAACCACAAAGCGAGCATTACGAACAACTAGGCAGTTTTTTTTTTTCTTTTTTTTTTATAACAAACTCAGGGCTCATCGGAGCATACGCGGTCATGCATTAGATGAGCCAATTAACATCAGTGTACACCTTCGCGGCCAACCCGGCAATGCGCGTCTCAGGTGCGGCGATGGCACAGCCAAAAGAGCAATTTTTGTTTAATTTGAGTGGTCGCGGCAGATGGTGTCATTATTGTATTATGTTGCAATAAAACGTATTCAGATCGATGAGAGGATACAGGAATACATAGTAGTAAACAATACCCACTGCCAAATGACATGTGCAATAAAAAAATATATATATATATATATATATATACTTTTATTTATTTATTTATTTATTATAATACTACAAATCGCCCCGCAATATATATATATATATATATATATATATATATGAACGAGAAAAAAGGGAACCGAGGGGCCCGATTTTTATTAATCATATCATAAGAACCCAACAAACAATGACACCAAGGACAACATAGGGGCAATTACTTGTACTTACTAATTGAATTAAAGAAATGATAAATTAAGGCAAATGAAAACGGATGAAAAAACAACTGTCCGCAGGTGGGGAACCAACCCACCTGTGGATATACATATATATATATTGCGATTTATCGTGGTTTTGCAGAAAAAGTCTGGCTCTCTGGGCGACGCAGTGTGATCTAAGTACGTTATGTCCACTGTGGATGAGATTAAATATATCACATTGCTGCTTCAATTTCATGTTTGATTGTGCACAGCGTGAAGTATTCGAGAACTATTACAAAAATATTAAGATTTTGTAATAGTGACTCTTCGATTCGTTTTTCGAAAGTCTCGAATATTCGCGCACGTTTACAGATTACACAATATTCGCACACTCGAACTTTTTTTTTCGCTCTCTCGAAGATATTCTCAGCACCGCAATACGCTAAACGATGAAAAGTAGCCGGGTTGTGTCATTCTTTTTCCGAAAATCGCCCTAAATCTGCTCGCGTCAGGTTCAAGTAAGTGTCCCTTTGTCTTTCTTATCGGTCTAATCGCCGCCGTTCGCAGCTCATCGGGGTGTTAGCGCTTTCGATGCCACATGTTTGGCGGGAGAAACTGAGCAAATGAACGATCGATGCACGGGTTCGCACGCCTAATCAATATTACGCGGCTGCTAACCTCCGTTTCTCTCTTCCTCTCTCGTTTGTCCTCTCTCTCTCTCTCTCTCTCTATATATATATATATATATATATATATATATATATATTGGCTGACTGGGACCGTAATCCGGTCCGTGGCCCTATATACACCGCAGCCCGGCACCCACCGCCCCGTGTACCCTCCTCCTCCCCCTCGGTTCCCCAGCGATGGCGCGCTCTGTCCCTGTCTGTTCCCTGTCTCCTCATAGTGGTCCTGGACCGGACCCCTGCAGCCGGCAACAGCCACTTTCTAAAAGCTCGAGTCATCGCAGCGACCCTACAAAGAGAAGGCGTGCAAAAGATAAAAGAGGAAGAGCCGGGCAACCAGTGCCGACTGGGCGTCGTCTCATTCAGCTGCCGGCTGATCATCGACTGGTGGTGCGCGTCGAACCGCACGCCTGTCTGCCTCCCTCGTCCAAACCCCGTGTGGGAAGCCGCTCTGCCGTTACACCAAGCGGCCGGGACTCGGAAAGGGGGCTTGTGGAGGTGACGAACAAAACAAGCCGCTCTGCCTGTACTTGCATCAAATATATAAAGACGAATGGGAAAGCGTGCGTCAGCGTCCCAGCGCATGCATGTATACGTATATACTGTTTTTGCTGCTGTATACCGTGCAGTTCTCAAATCGGCGAGTTCCGGTGTGGGAATCCGACGTGCGAAGCAGTCCAGAGACCCATACAAAGCGCGTAAAACCAACAACACTCTTCCGTTCTTTATACACCTATACACTCGGCCCACCCGATGGCATATTATACGGCAGTTTCATTTCGACAATTGTCCTCGGCGTATGTGATGTCGTGGACGTTTCCTCTTCGGGGCGTGTCTCCGTGTGCTCTCTGGAGTGTCAGGTCACTCGAGGACGCTGTAAAGGCCAGAATTACGCCTATGGCATTGCGTCCCAAACGAGTGAGTCACGTATGCATGTACGAGTATATTGCCTGTCGACCACGGGTATAAGGGTGACCACGTATACGTTCTCGTTCGCTAACCGTATACCAGTTCATCTGCATTAAAGCTCCTATTTTCGCAGTGGGAATTTTATTTATTTATTTATTTATTTATTTATTTATTTATTTATTTATTTATTTATTTATTTATTTAAGCAAAAACGCCTAAGCTAATGCTGAGCCAAAAGTTAGAACGTGTATGTACTACGCGCTCTATACCTTCTGACTCATGTCGCGCTTATGCTCTTAAAACCACAATCAAACGCAAGATACTGGGCCGGTATTTTGTAGCGATGCCTTTCCGGTAATAATGCCTTTTCGCGCTTATCGCGCTTTGTCAGTGGTCAGAGCGACGGTCCGCTCGCGTTATCAAGGGGATCAGCCGGCCGTGAGCGGTGGATGATAAGACTAGTATAGAATAAGTCATAAGGCATCGCTACAAAATCGCGGCCTGGATTTGGGTACCCTCAATTGCTGGGTACAAGTACAAATGTGTACAACTTGGCAAGGGTACAAATGTGTATACCCTTGCCAAGTTGCGGTGGGTCTTCGCTATACTTTCCTATAATTTCCTGTTATTTGTGTCAGAAGCGATACTTCTTTGACCGCGTTTGTCTTCCATATCTCTATTTTCGCACTTTATATTTTGCTGCGCGTGCGTGAACTTCTCAAGAAAAATTCTATGCAAAAGTCACGTTTTCGTCCAGGCTTTGTGGCCCAGACTCGTTTCGCAATTTTAATTCCGTACAGTTTATGCGACGACGTCACCCCCCCCCCCCCTTTTTTTTTTCCTTTATTTTTTTTATTTATTTAAATCTTTCGCGGTGTCTGTACTGCACAATACAATAAAAAGTGCAAGTTCATGCCGCTATTGTGATCCCTATCTCCTGGGTTCGCATCATCCCCGCGGTGAACTTTTTCAGCGCCATTGTGATGCAAAGGCGGATTAATCCTTCTCTTGCGGCTGTTTCCGCAGGCTTATTTTATCACTTTCCATTTTGCTTTCGGAGCGTCCTTCAAGTCTGTATAATGCTGTCGCATGCGACGAGAAGCCGCCTTTATCTCAGAGAAAGTAGGCTAGCTATTGCTTGTTTGTTCTAAAAAGAATAAGCGATCGTATAGCGAAGCCGAGGGCCGGAGAGGCACCTCCCACACAATAATAGCAAACGTTTGCAAGGTTTTCAGCGCATTGCATTGCCTTTTGTGGTGATGTGTTTTAAATAAATGGTACTTGATATATTATAGCTGCCGAGATGCTGCTGGTGCTTTAGCTTCGTGTGGTTGCCGCATGGCGCGTCGCAGTGTAAATTTCATAAGATCCACGATTATTGATCTCGTCTGTATTTAATGTGTTTTAATCCTCGGGATTCCAATTCGACGTTTACATGCCTGGCTTTTGTTCACCCTTCCTGATTTTAAAGCAACCCGCTGCAGAACATAGACTCTTCTGGCCGCCTTCGTATCTCAGCTGGACTCAGCGGACGCGAAGCTACCCTGCTTTGTCGAATATGGCTATAGGATCGAGTGGCCTTTACTGAGTCTTTTGCATTCCGAATCGGATGGGCCGACGACGCCTTGTGCCATGACTGTGGTAGCGAGAACTCTTCAACACCTTCTCTGTGACTGTCCTCACTACAATTCACAGAGACGATCGCTCGCAATCGCGATAGCGTGCTTTGACCAAAGACCTTTAACTGAGGAAATAATTTTAGAATGCCGCCATCACAAGCCATCGTAGCGGAGGGCGACGAGGGCACTGTTTCACTTTTTAAGGAGAACAGACTTGGACAAGCGGCTGTAGCCTGAACTGGTGTTTGTAGTGCTACAAGTGATACTGTGCTGTGCGGTGATATAGCATGCGTTGACAGTGACCGGCTGTGATTGTGTATCTGTGCTCCCTTTCTTTCTATCGCTCTACTTTCCTGTCACTTTACCTCTCCCTCTCTTTCTCCCCAGTGTAGGGTAGCAAACCGAATCTTCAGCTCTGCTTAACCTCCCTGCCTTTCCCCTTCTTCTCTCTCTCTTCCTGACTACTGGGGTTTGTTTCGTTAGCTATTACAAACCTTTCAATACTATTTTTACCTCCTGAATTATTCAACCGTGGTCACCCCCAGGAAAAACAAACAATCGTGACACTTTTTTCTTTTTTTTTTGGAAGCTGACGCTGTATCTGCACTACAGACTGCCCATTAAAGTCCTAGCTTCGCCCATTTTTTTTTTTTTTTTTTTTTGCTTTCTATTTATGATACCTTATCTCTTTTCAGCCTTGTTGAACTCGGAGCGTCCTTGAAAACGGGGGAACTTTGCTATTTGTGGCACGGAAAAAAGCTCTCCCGACGGAGACGTACAGTTGTTGGATGTTGAGCGGAATTAGTCACGAGTGAGTGGGATAGAGGACATCGTATCGATAGAGGGCCCCATCGGCATCGCAACCGCGCGTTGGTCTGCCGGTCTCAAGGTCGATTCGCCCATGTGATCGCCGGTATCTACGTCACCCTATGTCACAGTTGCGTTCTTCCGTTTGTTTCGTTCTTCTCTGCTCCGAGGTCGTGGCAACGCAGCCACGGCGAAACCCGGTGCGCGCTGTTCTGCGCCTCGGAGCCGTCTTGCCTACTCGCCTGCGCTTTCTGCGAAAACTGGCGGGAAGGGGAAAGCCGAGAGAGACGCAAGGTTCAAGGCCCGCATTTAGCGGACTACGGGCCTCCATGGGGCGGCCCTCTGAGGAGGACGAGAGGTCGTCTGCAGTAAGGATGCGCACACAGGCGCGAATTTCGAGTCGCTCGATGCCTGACTGGCTTGGCAGATGAGAGGAGACGGATGCGCAGGGAAGCAAGCTGCGCGGCTCTTCGGGAGCTCGACCGGCGGCGCGGTCAACGTGACAGGGGACGCGTGCTCGGAGGCGGCGGCCATGCCCGCGGCTTCTGCAAAGAGGTGGAGGGGCTCGCCTGTTGGGGCGTGCGTGCTGACCCGGGCGCCACCGGCGGTGACTCTCCGCGACCGCACTGCCGCTCCCGGGGAGACACCACTCGGTCCTCTTGTCTTTGTGTTGGGAAAGGCCTCCTTTGTTGCTTGCTGCTTCGCGTCATACTCTTCTTCCCTATCCGCGGCCGTCTTCAAGCCCCGAGCTGGGCTTAGCGTCCCATAACTCTTGTTAGAGATCCGCTTCTCCCTCTCGTCGTCTCGGATCCGCTCCCTCCCCCGCTCTCTTCGGTTAACCTACGCCCCGAACGCCTCGTTAATTCAATCGCGCTGCCTAGTCCAACTGATAGGGGGGAGCAACAGAAAGAAAAGCATCTTTCTCCGCATGCCGACGAGCGACCGATCGTCGTCCCTCCTCTTTTCCCCTGCAGCTCTCCCGCCGGCAACACGGCATTCTTTGGTCGCCGCGGAAACTACCTACGGGTTGGCTGACCCTCCTATGTACGGTGCCGCGACGCACGGCGAGTCTGCCGAAAGACACGCGAGAGACCTCGCGGTCTTGCCCAGATGAAGCTGGTTATTTTTTTCTTCTTTCAATAAAGGGCCGTGCGAATGATGATTTCTGGGTTTTTGAGCGTCTTGGCGACCAGGATTGGGTTCTTTCATGGGCACTACGGTTGTCGTCAATAACCGAGCGACTAACCAGAGTCAGACGAGTGCCTTGTTGGAGAATCGGTCACAATTCAAGCGGTGAAATTCCGCGACTCACGGGCGCCTCTTGCGGACCAGTATTTGTCAACTTTACCACAGGCTGCACATGGTGCGTTGGAGGCGACGCAAAAGTAGGCGCAGCAGCAGCAGACGAGTCCAGCAGAGGGCAAGAGGAGGAGGCGCACCTCGGGACGGCGGCGGCGAGGTGCGCTACGCGGAGTCGTGGGATGACGAGGCGACTCCCCGAGGATTATAAATTTTCGTCAAGAGTTCCGGTTCACAAGCCGCGGAGGGCGCCAGCAGCCCAACTTTGGCCAAGTGGCGGGATACCGAGAAGGGCGGAGGGGGGAGCAGCAGAGCTGCGCGAGAGACAAAAGAGGAAGAGGAGACAGCCGAGAGACCCGTCATTCCAGTTTAGAGTGGCCGTCTGGTTTGGCGGCATTTTCTTTTGTTTTCGCGCCGGTCGGGGGGGACCCGCACGTGGACGCGGCGGAGCTGTTGGCTGCCGCTGATCGCGTTGCCGGTTCGCGAGGCGTTCGCTCGTCCGATCACGCCGTGTCACGTCACGCGACTCCGCCGCCGCGGCGGCGGCCTGTTTCGCTGAGGCGGCCCCGTGTGCGGCCAATGGGCGGCCCCGCTCTCTTTTCGTGCCGAGCTGCTTCTCGCCGTGTTTGGCGGCGTATGGCGGCGCGCCTTTAACCTCCCTCTCCGGTGCTGTGCTTTTACGCAGAACCACAATTTTTCTTTTCAGGCACTTCTCGTTCCTGTGCAGTGTTCGGGGCGCTGCTGTGAAATACGCCCTCTGGCTTTGTGCAGTTTTGTTTCCCGACGGTTTATTTTGTGCTGGTGGCGGCCAGGGAGCGCTGTAGTAGCTGCCACCCGCGGATGGCTGCACCACAAAGCCATGTCTCACCTGGTTTCTTGTGACAGAAAGGTAACGATAAAAAAAGAGGTGTCTACCTTACTGCACAATAAACTACAAAGCGAGTTGAACGTCTAGACAGCGTAGTTCTTTAACTACTTAAAGTTGTCTCCTGCATGAACCTCAAGCGCTCGCTCAGAAAACCCGAATGCTGGTCGCAGTGACTTATTTTCGTCACAGCATCTACAAGGACAAGGAATGGAAGATTAGTGAAAGAATTACACTCCCGGAGCTACCTAACCCGACCGGAATTGATTGCCCTAACCATCGTGAGAGGTGTTAATGCTGACTTCTTACAATTCGTTTCGCTTAGCAAACGTAGGGTTGCACTGAGAGAATGAAGTGCTCCTTAAAGGGACACTAAAGAGAAAAATGATTTCTTCTGCATTAGTAAATCACCCTTCCACAATGCCACAAACAACTCTTACTGCGAGAAAACGCTTGGTAGGCTATTAAATGGGTACAAACGAAATACTCGCGGTGACGCACCACCCCGCCATGACGTCATGGACTTTGACGGCTCATCTGCTTGGTCCTAGGTAATTATTTAGCAGTAAAGATCGACTACCTCGTGTTCTAAAGGAGTCTAACCCCCGTATTCAGAAATGCAACTTCGCTTCAAGTCCATGCTTGACTTGAGTTAAGTGACGCCTATTGTGAACGTGCCGAAGCAAACGCAGTGAGTGTCCATGGCATGTTCACGCCAGGCGTCCTTTAAATCAAGTCAAGCATGGGCTTCAAGCTAAGTTGCATTTCTGAATACGGCGGTAAGACTGAATATGGCAAGTTTCGGGAATGTTTGCTGAGTCAACGCCGCCAAAATGCGAAAAGTTACTTAGAAATCCGTGATGTCGCACTGACGCACCACCGTTCAAGTTTCGGAGCGAAATTCAAGAAAATGACAGGTTGACATTTATTTTCTCTTCTAATAATCAACCTATCATCGCGAAATTAACGACAACAAAGTTTTCAAAGGCTAGCTTATCAGTCTAAACTGATTTATTGATTCGCTTTAGTGTCCTTTTAACCCACCGTCGACCGCTCACCCAGTGTCGATGCTCTTTTACGACCCAGCATGGTGAGGCATGACCCTTTCCTGATTTCGAGTGAGGTGTGTTGCATCTATAGCTCCCTTTTATGTATTGTTTGGTGACAGAGTCCATTCTTGCGTCTTGCCGATGGAGGTAGCACGTCCGGTGCAGAGACTTCTCGTGCATGTCACCACGTAAACTTGAAGACGCGACAGCCTCACAACGCCATATAGCGCCACTGGAAAGCGACGTGCAATAAGCGGCGCAATAAGCGGGACCTCTCGAAAAAGAGGGTATTCCCAGACGACGGTTGTTCTCATCGGCTGGTCGTCTTCTTGCTCTATGCGCTTTCTCCGCCTCTCTGTCTCTCTCTCTTCTTTTTCCCCTTTCTTTCTTCCTTTCTTTCTTTCTTTCTTTCTTTTTCACGCGCTTTGTGGATGCAGTTTGGGGAGCATTCTGTCCACAAGAGGTCGCCGCTAGCCTTGTATACCGGGCTTTATATATACCGCTAGTGAAAACTGAAGTCGAGGACGAAAGGTTAACCGTGCTCAATCCCCCCCCCCCCCCCCCCTTTTTTTTTTTTTTGCGCTGAGACGACTGTCATCACTGGGATCGTCTGCGTTTGCTTTCCGCTTTTAATGCATGCTTCCATTCGCTGTGGCATTGGGCAAGTGCTGGCTTGCGCGCCGGCAATCTCTAGGATAGACGGCTCGGAGACGAAGGCAAAGCCGAGGCGCCTTGCGTAACTCGATCGACGCGCGGCACTGCAGCCGAAATCCTGTCGTTGGCACATCCATCTTACGCCAGCGCAAACGACACGCTGTGTCGCAAGACCTTTTGTCTTTGACGTCGCGAGCCGGGTGTTGCCACCATCCGCGGTGACGGTACACCGAAGCATCCGCCTTGCATCCGCGCGCTCGGACCGCCGTCCACCACGGACCGAGCGCCCTCATGCGAGCGAGCGAAAAGAAAAATTAAAAGGACCATGCAAATGCAATAAGTTTACACGAGAAGGCTCGCGAAGAACGAGATGAAAGGAGACGTGTCCCGGAATGCACGCCGAGGGTGCGCGCGCGAAACGCCGCTCTGAATTTTTTTCAAACGGAACTCAGCGGAAAGAGTCCGTTTTATTTTATGTTATCTATTTATTTTTGTCGAAAGAGAAACAGGGAAAGGGGTATGCTTGGAGGGGGGGGGGGGATGAGGGGGGATCGACACGCGTTCGCCGTGTGCACACACTTTATCTGAAATGTGAGGGTAAATAAAAGAAGTAGAACCCGAAATATGGCCCTGTCTGGTGCCTCTCGCGAGCGCTCATGCAAATACCCTATATAGCGAAGGGTGCTGTTTGCGTTCCTCTCCCTTCTTGCGCATCTCTCGCGCGGCCCTTCCGCTCCCTATCCTCTCTTTGATGAATTCTTGCACCCCGATCGATTTCTTTATTCTTCGCCCCCTCCTTGAAGCTTATTTGCTGTGTACGTTGTCCGCGCGCGCGCTTCTGTCACACATTTCCGTCTTTCCTCCGGCACGCGGCGCTGCACTGACGTCCTCGTTCGTCGCCGTGAGCGAAAGCGGCGGCCATGAGGCGCCCCATGCATGCTCCCCGTGGTCGGTGGCATCTTCCCTCGCTTTTTAGCGAAGGGTGGAATACTTAGCGGTATTGTATACGTCGCAACCAGAGCAGCATGTGCACCTCTAACGCCCCCTGGCACCGAGAGTTGCATTAGTGTGGCAATTTATAGGAGATAATAAAGTACGCGATATAAGTCTCGTATACGGCAGCATCTCGGCGACCGCGCGTTCTGCTCGTAGAAACGTTGCGTACAACATCACTAACTTGACAGCGCCGTAAGCAGTGTGTAGAGCCAACTATATACTCTGCTGACAGCAGTTCGAGGCTTTATGGTGCGTATTACAGGCATAGCAAAGTCTGGTGGCGTGCGAATAACTTGGTTGGGGAGTCTTGCTTCGTTTCCTCTTCCTCGTTCTATTTGCGGCGAAGCATCCCCTCCGCCGCCCCCTCGCGTCGAACCTCTCGTGAGCGTGACGTGTCGGAACGCGCGATTAAGATAGGGAAGGCGCAACACGCTTTAAGTCACTTGTAAATGCGCCGCCGGAGGGAAGAGCGGCCAAAGAGATCTGATCGAGAAACAAGGTATACGACGGCCGGTTCTTCTCGCCGGTAGCTTTCCCGTCGCAGGAAAGCGGCGCGCGCGAGCGCTTTCAGACAGATCGTGCTCGCGCTGACAGTCGGCTGTCACTCGTGCCTCGCGCGCGCCCCGACGAGCGACCGTTGAATGGGACGCGCTCCCAAACATCTCCCAAACTTGGGGGCCACGCGCGCGTAACGCCGGCGAGGCTGACAACGGCGACACCTTGCGCGCGTTTCGCGCCCGCTGCTCGGCATCGGCGCAGGTGCTATCTCGCACCACTTGGCGGCTCTCCTCGCAACATCGGCCGCAGTTGCGGCTGCTATTTTGGGCGGCCTTCCGCCCTGCTTCTTGGCTGCTCGTCGGCCCGCCTCGCTCCGTTTTCGCTGGACGGACGCCCGGCCGTCCGTGTCGCCGTGGGGGCATCGACGCGGCGTTCCCGAACGGGGACGAGCCGTCTGTCACATCGCGCGGCGATGGCGTGTCGGAGCGCGAGGTCGACACCTCGGCGACACATCGCGGGGGCGCTTCTTCGTTCATGTGCTTCCTTTTTCGTTTTTCGTTCTTCTTTTTGCTCCTCAAAGAACCTGCGCAGTTGCAAAGAAGCGAGAGAGTTATAGGTCAACAAGAAGCGCCAGCCCGATGACAGCTCCCCCGTGTCGTTCGTTTCGGGTAAACCTCGTGCACTTTTCATGAATTTAATAATAATAATAATAATAATAATAATAATAATAATAATAATAATAATAATAATAATAATAATAGCTTGTGTTCCGTATCAAGGGAAACCAATAAAACCTATACTCTGAGGCATCTTTTTTTCTTTCTTTTAACCTAATTTTGAAAGTAAAATCGACATCGGTTCGAAATTTTAACACACTCAACACTGCGATAGTGTGCTGTTGCGCGGTGCAAGGGTCTCGCACTGTCAAATATGCACGTGGGGAATAAAATAACGGCAACAGCATGGCAGTGCAAACAGTCAAAATGCGATACGCGGTTGGTTGCCAGAAGAGTGTTTCGGGACAAGAAATGACCTTGAGAGTAAGGATTTGAGGAGGAGCTGGCCTTCGCTTCAATAAATCGTGCTAGTTTCTCGTCTTGCATTCAGGTGGCCCAAGGAAGAAAGAAAGAGAGAAGTGAAAAAGAAACGCGCGCACACTGTGATCTCACAACCGAGCTTGCTGTGAGTTGTATAATGAGGTATATAGTCGAATGCGGGAGAAGTCTCTTCCGACTAGCGAATTCTCGAGACGACGGAAGCGTGCTTTGACGAATGTAGACGTTGCGAAATTGAGAATTTCTAATAAACTTACTTGGCATGCTTTGCACGGGTGCGTGCATGTATGCCCTCGCTTACTTGCCTGTGGAATGCATAGTTTGTTGCAGTGAAGGCGCTGTAGAGATGTAAAGTCGGCCGTTATATATATAAGGTGTCTGTGCGGTAAGAAGTATATATATATATATATATATATATATATATATATATATATATTATATAGACCCACTGGCTGGAACAGTTGGCTATACCCATAGGGCTCGCGCTATGAAAACGATGCCTGCACATGTAATCAGGTTTCCGAATTCTCTTTGTGGCGTCAATGTTTCATTTAACGCGCCGGCTTAGTCCACGCCGTACAAGCGGACGTGTGTAAACTGAATGAGAAGGTGGGGAATTCAGCTTCGCAGGAATGTTTCCACGTAGAATGGATCACGCGAAAGGTCTGCTCTACGATGTGTCAGGCGTCAACGAAAATGAAAAGAAAAAAAAAATGAAAGGAAAAGAAAACACTGGTTTTGCGGCTTCTTAATTATTACGAATTCTTATTCCTGCCACAGTTAACCAGTATAGGCAGTCTCAGGTGAAGAATTCAGGCTTCAGTATCTTGGTGAAGTTGAGTGCGCATTTACGGAAAATTGAAACATAAGAAAACGCCGAATGTCGGAACGAATATGCAGAAGTATAAATGCATGTAATGCGAAGAGCAGAAAGTGTTTCGACATGTGCGCGCGTTATATTCTGGCACGTTATGTTATTCTTTTTGTGTGCGTCTTCGAGCCTGAAAGGCGACGGGCGAAGAGAATAAATCGCCGTCTGGAGTTTGAGCCGCGTGCGAAACAGCGGCGGCGGAATTAAAGTCTGGAGAGCTAGGATTCGAGCATCGACGAGACGCGAGGGGAGGGTGCCTATAGAAAAAAGACCCGGGCTGTGGATATATCTTGTTAAAAGCTAGACGTCTCAGATATGCGACGGCGCATGCGTCTCGTTTTGCATCTTTTGGTTCAGCTCAGGGAGAGCAAACGACGGGCCGTTTGCAGACGAAGCTCTCTGCTTTCGACATCGGCGTCGCAATGCGCGCTCGCTCGCGCGGTGCCAGCGAAAGTGTATACACGGATCCTCGGCGGACCGGGGAGGTTGCTTTTTGTTGTTGCCTTCGGTGTGTGTACGCCCGCGTTCTTTGCAGGGCGTTTTGCAATCGATAGAGTTTCGTTTTCGCTTCGATTTTGCGCCTCGCCCCTGCAGTGCTCTTAGTTTGGTTTCTTTCATTTTTGTTCTTTTCTGAACTCCGAATTTTCTTTCTCTCCGTCCTCGAACGAATTTCTACTGGTGGGCAGCGTTTTCCTTTTCTCTTTCTATTCTCGAAACACGATTGCACAGGGGGGCTAGGAATTTGCAAGAGCTTCGGAAAGCGTATACGAGCGCAGAAAATCAAATGCTAGACTAACAGACACACACACGCACATGCAAGCTCTCTTCCTCTCGCGAGCGAGCGAAGCACTGTCAAAGGCGCCCAAAATCCAATTACCAGCGCCCTAAAGGAGTCAATTCGCCGCCACTCCACTCCATGCGTATTCTGCCGCTCGAACCATGTGTCATTAAAGGTCTCAACTGCAACGAAGCTGAGCTACTGTATATAGATGCGCCTGTGTTGTTAGGAAAATAAGTTGCTTTGAGATTTTGTGGGGGAAAAATGTTTCAAGTAGATTTTTATCTTTAGCACACATTGCTCCCCTAAAGAATACAAAACGAAAGAAAAACTCCAATTAGGCAAGGCAAGGGGTTACGGCCTCGGTCGCCATCATGGCGTTCGCAAACTGCATATAGCATGCAACTTAGTGCGATGCCGTTTGTTTTAAAGCAAACTTTCATATGTCTAGGCGAAATCGCCTGTGTACAGAAAACTATCATCATCAGCCTGGCTCGAGCGCCGTCGTCTTCTTCCGAAGCTGGCTGCGTTGCCGCTCATCATTCCAGCGTAGAATTTCACTTCTTTTCTGTCGTCGTATAATGGGGAGGCCGCGTTTACGGGGGTATGAGCCATTGCTTAAGGGGGTATGAGCCATTCATTGTCTTACCGTAACGGACAGATTTAATTTTGAAGTAATTTAATTTCGCAGAATCGCAAGCGGCAATGGCGAACGAGTGCTGCTAACCATGCCGCCGAGCAAACTCGAGACATCGAACGCAAGCGACAACGGCGGTCTGCGGGCATACCCTCAGATGACGCCGTTCGCTCCGTCGCAGCCGAACGTGTGTGTAACTTCATAATTGAGAAATACCTGAATGAACACTCGGGATTCACCCAGTGATAAACACCGGGGCCGCACGTTTCAGCTTCGCTGGTTAACCATTTTCACGCAGTGGAAGGGCCGACGATTTTTTTTTTTTTTTTATTGCGTGGGTAACTATAATTAACTCTTTCTGTCATGCTACTGACACGAAAGGCACTTATTAACGATCATAACGCCCTTGTAAACTTGGCTATTACCGCCGCCTGTTCGCGGCTGAACTAGCGATGTTCTGCCAGCACATTGCTTTCGGAGGGATCACCCCATAAAAGAGAACTTTCCTTAGCAGTATGTGATTTGAATGCTGCCCCTTCTAAAAATAATTCGGAGTAATTTTATATGAGAAAAGGAAAACAACCAAGTCAAGATTGACTACGAAGAAAAAAATAAGACTTTTCTTTCTTTTAATCAGATTCGTATTAACTGAGTACACCCTTCGCGTCTACGCTAATTGCGCCGCCATCACATCGCTGCTTCGCCTCCTCGCTGAATAGCGACGCCCGTTCGTCTGTCTCCATGCTTATCGAAACCGGTGGTAAGTGGAAAAGCAAAGGAGAAAGACCAAAAGTAAATCGAAACCTCTCAGATAAAGAAATAAAAAGAGAGAGAGAGAGAGAGAGAGAGAGAGAGAGCACTATAGTGAGGTTCCAATAAGGAATCTTGATTCGTTACGGGAAATAAGTCGGCAAAATGTGGAATCATTTTTAACCGCCCCGCAGAAGCGCTTTCGTGATTTCGAGCAAAGTCGAAGAAACATCACACGTGAGGAATGGAACGCCCCGGGGATGTTATGAGCAAAAAAAAAAAAAAAAAAAAAAGACGGGAAGATATCGATCCTTGTGTGTTCTCGCCTGGATTTATATTTATGTTTCTCCTCCTCGTGTCTCCGAATCGCTCGCTTCTCGTCCCATATCTTTCTGTTAGATGTTTTCAAATCGCGCGAGTGTATATATATATATATATATATATATATATATATGTGTGTGTGTGTGTGTGTGTGTGTGTGTGTGTGTGTGTGTGTGTGTGTGTGTGTATTGACGGTGCGCACTCCGAAACAGTTTTCTTTCTTTTCTTTGCCATTGAGCAGTTGCGTCTTTTTTGAGCCGCGTGCGCTGTCTTGCCGATATATTTTCGTTCCCTCGCGAAGCGCGTGCACCTATATATTGCGGCGGCGAGAGTCGGTGTTTGTCGTGTGTATCGGAGAATGCCTCCCTCGCCGTTTTCTTTTCTTGTTTTTTTTTTGTTTTGTTCCATTCCAGCTGCGTCTTCTCTTCATTAGTTTCTTGCGATGCCTTCACGATTCCTTTGCCCCCCCCCTTTCAGACATATTGCCGGCGCGCCGCGCATGCACCTCCGGTTGGAACCGCAGCCCATTCGTGCGCCATTTTTCCAACCCCGCGCATGATCGACGCCGCGAGAGAAATATTTGAACGGTAGGGGGGAGGGGGCTGGTGAGTCAAACAAGAAAAGCAAGAAGAAAACGAGAAGAAAGAAAAGGGCGAATGAATGAGAGAAGAAAGGGTTTGAGGGGAGGTCGGTGCATGCGCGAGTTTTCGTGTGCGGTCGGATTCGAGCGATGCGGCGCGGCGTCCGTGATCGGGGGCCGGTTCGCGCATTGGGATCGGGGTATATAGTATATGTATAAATGTGCGTGCGTGTTTGGCTGGGCATGCACGTCTGAGAGATCCCATCGCCCCCGCCGAAGCGGGTGGGCGACCGTTTCTTCTCGGCGAAATGGCACGGACAAGCGGACAGCGCTAGCGAGCGAGCGCGTTTTCAAAGCAGCGCGTGTATACACCGGGGCGGCGTCTCTCTTGGTCTTCCTTTTTTCGTCCGAAATCCCCCTACGCTCTGCTTCTGTTCCTGAAATGGCTGCACGTCTTTTTCCTATCTTTTTGCCCCGGGGTTCGTATAGCTGCTCTTTCTTCTCCGTGTGTGTGTGTGTGTTTTCCCCGCTCCGCGTCACTGTGTATGCTCGGGCTGTGCCTCATCCGCGAGTGCGTGGCACGGGGAGAAACCTCAGGGGTCGCTGCATGCGGGAGCGGGTGCGATAGCCAAAACGGCCGGCGGCCAGCGCTTTTGATCTCGCCCGCAGAGGCGGGTAAACCGCCGGACGGCGCCTTCGCCCCCGGCTTCATCCGCCTCGGCGAGGGAACAAAACAGCCGAACCTCCTCGCCGTACTCGGCGGCGGCGGAAAATTAACCTCGCAACGACAGTCGTGTTTTCCGACCACCTGCGTATAAAATGTCTCCGGTCAACTGTTGCGCCGGTTTGTCGAAATCAATTTGAGTTCAAGGGGTGGATTCCTGGAACAAGGTGCGCGGAAAGTGGGCAGTTCCTCGTGTGGTGTTATATAGTGTTTCTCTCTCCCTTTAACTGTGCGTCCACTGCGTTGTTTTATACGCATTATACGCCAATGTGAACGCCTTTGACTTGCTCAGGCCCTCCGCGTGCGTGCGCGAGCTCACCTCATCCTCCCCCCCCCCCCTCTCTATCTCATCTTTCTATTCCCTCTTTCCCGTCCCCCAGAGTAGGGTACCCAACCAGACGCATTTCTGGTCAACATCCCTGCCTTCTCTCTTTCTCTCCTCTTCCTACTTTCCATGTGCCTATTCTGCCGAACGTACACTTCATTTAACCTAACTTGCCCTCTCACTAACTCTCCCCCGTGGTCGCGCGTCATTGCCTCTTCCTTCCTGTCCGACCTATACACATTACCTTTTTTTGGTCACATACTACTACTACTACTACTACTACTACTACTACTACTACTACTACTACTACTACTACTACTACTACTACTACTACTACTACTACTACTACTACTACTAATGACTGCTGCTGCTGCTCCTGGGATTTGGTGGTGCGCGATTATCTTTTCCTCGCGATAACGCAGTGTGGTATATATGGCTCTTTTTTTCTCTCGTCAGACTAGTCAAGTGACGGTGAAATGTGAGAGGGACAAACGCTGATGCTGCTGCCACTGCTTGACTCTCTTTGCATTGACGTTGGTGGCGACAGTGGCGTCGGGCTTGGGCAAGTAAAAATCAGCTTGAGCAAGGCGAGCGGCGTTGCGGCTTAGACGTATTCCGTCGCAGTCTCGCTTCCTGAAAACAGCCCAATTCTCTCGAGTCTGACTTTTGGAAGGAACCAGTGAAGAAGCGAGCGCAGACTGTTTGCGCAAAAGACCATTCACTTCAGGCATTCCCGTCCCTACACTGGGCGAAACAGAAACAGGCTCCTTGAAGTTTTCGTTCTCGTACGGCGGAGCCAAAAAAATAAAAAAGTGAATAAGTGAGAGAGAAAGGGGAAAAGGAATGAGTGGAAGGGTAGAAATGCTTTGGAGCCCCATTGCATTCGCTTGCAGATTGCAGTCTCAAGAAAGTACCTTGGCTTTCCCATTTGACTGGGGAGCAGCGCGCAAAGACTGAAGGAGTGGAGGAGCGCGCTCAGGGAGAATGGAAAGCGAAGAGCCGCAAAACAAGCAAGATACAGAAAGATGAGGCCGGCGAGAGCGGGCAAAAAGAGGAGGAAAAGGGACGCAAATCCCAAAGCGAATAGTGTGGTAACTGAAGTAAGCACCGGAGCTCTGCCCGCCGATTTCCAAGGACTGCAGCAAGAAAAATGAGAAGGAAAGAGAAAGCGAAGGGCATCGCGAGAAAGACGAGGCACCAAACGCAGCAAGAAGAAAGGTGGGTGGATGAGAAAGGCGGCCTTCTCGCGCGCTTTCCAGCCTGGCTGGAAACAGCTTTGGTCGATAACAGGACGGAGCTCGGTCTGGCAACCCCGTGCCACAGGGTTGCTCTCCCGCGCCTCTCGATTGCATGACCGAAGTGGCTGGATGGCGCTTACTTGGTCTGCTTCTGCACTCCGACAAAGAAAGCAAGAAAAGGGAAGGACGAAGGAGAGAGAGGGGGGGGAAGAAGTGAGAGGAGGCTGGTCGAGGAGTGGGCGGGCAAGAGGCCGAGAACGTGGGTAGTCGACACGGGCATAAAAAAGGCTCAAACGGCGAAGAAACAACGCAATGTTCACAGACAGCGTATCGATTGGGGAAAGGAGCCGACGCCCGGTCTTCCTTATTTCTTTCCCGGCTCTTGCCCTTAGCTTTACTTTCATCTCGGCGCTGCTAAGCTCATTCTTCTTGTTCCCGGATAGGGAAACCTTTCTGGATTGGCTCGGTCGGCGTCGGTTTAGCTTGTCTTTGTCTTAGGGCTTCATCCTGGGCTTGCCTCGAGACGGGTGACTACGGTTGTGTGCGTGAGTTTGTTTCTGGCTCCCTTGCGGCGGGAAGATCTGGCGCCTTGGTTTCGGCCCCCTTTTCGCCTCTTGCGCTGTGCTCGGGGCCGGCTGCCATTACCTCCTCGCCCTCTTATAACGGTGCCGATTCCCTTCTCCCCCCTCGTGGCCTGCCTTGTGCGCGTGCGTGCGTGCTTCGTCTGTGTCGTCCGTTTCCCGGGGGCCAGAACGGAGCGACTTCTCGACGCAGGCCGCGCTACTTGCCACCGATCGCACTGCTTCGTTTCCTTTCCCTCTCGCCGGGGGAAGAAGAATCCGGGACTGCTCCCTTGTTGCTTCACGGCTAGTGGCGGCGCGGGGTGCCTTTCGGGCCCCGTCCTATTTATTTGTTCCGGTCGAAGAAGCGGCCCACGTTGACCGCCCGTCTTGGGCCGCTCTCTCCGCGCGCGCCTTCCTTTCTGGCGCCCCTTTCAGCGCTTGGAGTGGCTCTGCGCTGCGCACACTGTATCCCGCCGCGCCGACGGCGGCTGACAACAGAGCGACTCGCACTGACCGGTCGGTAGGCGCCCATTCACCGGCACCCGAAAAACGGGATTCGCTCACGTCTCCGTGTCCACGGTTGGCTCCTCGTCCGGTTACGATGAGAGTGAATACCGTGAACAGGCTCAAAAGTCGAGAAGGCGACGCTGTGTCGTCTTCTTGCTTGTCCGTGTCTTTCGCCCTCTTTACCGGCGTGGAACCTAAACGCCCAGCGTCAACACGTCAATGCGATTAAATATCACCCTGATCATCGGGGCGCGGCGCATTAGTCCTTGCTTTGTTATTGGGGTTTCCGGGATGGAAAAAATAATATTAAAAAGTAGGGGTGTGCGAATATTCCGAGCTTTCGATTAATGAATCGAAAAGCGTCTTATTCGATTCGGTCTCCGAATCTAATAGTCTCTATTCGTAAAGGCGAATATCTTTCGAATACTTTTCGAATATTTCAAAACGTCAACTGCACCCAATTAAACATAACATTGGAGCAAAAGTACGGTAAATTTTCACCACCGTGGGCATAGTATAGGCATAAATCATGAGAACTTGCGTAATGGAGCAGGCTACGTCACTTTACAGACTATATCATTCGCACTCTCTGAAGAGTACTGTGCATGCGAAGAAACTGCTTGTTTGCTCCTAATGCTCCATTTGGGCGTTCTTTTTAAACAATGCTTCATAACGTACTATGTAATGACAGAAACTTCCTAATTTTGAGAATACTTGTGAACACCGTTTTATAATAATTGTGATAATGTCTGTTCATTACTCGAAAACTATTCAAAAAGTATTCGATATTCCATTCGATTCGCTTTTGTGACTATTCGATTCGTATTCGATTCGGTCTCAAAAATCACTATTCACACACCCCTATTAAAACGCTTCCTTGCGAGAAGCGTAATACGACTAAAATGATCATGTGTTCTCATTTTAATCGATGTGGCAAAGACATATCAAGAAATTGAAACGCGCTGTCACATTATTATTATTATTATTATTATTATTATTATTATTATTATTATTATTATTATTATTATTATTATTATTATTATTATTATTATTATTATTATTATCGTGTTTATACTTGTGTAAGGCCCGCAGACCCACTTCGGAGTGCGAAAATTTGGAGAAAAAAAAAGCATTTCACTAAGGGTCACGCGCCTACTCGCGTGCTCGTTAATTCCCACAAGACGCTAAAAGATGGCACCAGTCCGTGTCCGAAAAATTTGTCGGCGACTGTAAATGTGTTTATAGTCGGTAGCCTGTGGTTGCATTTATTTGCATAGCAGTCGGAGCGCAGTTCGAGGCTTCAGTAAGTAGCCATAAACCTGCCTAATGTAAAGCCCCATGCCGGTAAAAATTAAGAAAAAGAAAATATGGTGCGTGCCTTCTACGAGTAAATACGGTATTATTATTATTTTATATTTCAAATTCATTCAGAGTATTCTCACCTGCCCCGTACCCCTCAGTTGTATCATGTTTCGTATTTCGAGCAAGGTCGCCAGAGAACATAGACATTTCCATGGTCCTGTCTGTCATCGCCAACACTCAACCGTCCACAAAATACTGAGTATTTATAACGCCTTATTTTCGTGATCTCTATATTTTTCATAACTCACTGTCATTGTTCGTATCTGAGCTTTGCGTTGTTGTGTCATAGTTTCGCACATTGTTCAACTGCCTTTCTCCAACCTTTCCTTTCGAATTTACCTTGCGTTTTGGTGCATGTAAGCTGTCCTTTCAATAATTGTCCTTTTTTTAATACGAAAGTGTTCTCTGCCGGGCTCCGTGCATACAACACTGCATAACCTCACGTGCGCGCATTCGTGTTACCGCATTGCCGTGAGGCTGAATCGTAACCAAGAATCACAGTGCTATAGAGTATCTTGTGTGGATGTTGTCTAGCAAGCTATACGCAGAACTGGTAATAATTGCAATGCGCGGACGTATTCGGTTTACTTCCTAACATAGCAGGTTTCCGGGGCGACACTACCTTCCTGAAGCTCTGGTCATGTATCTCTTTTTTTTTTTTTTTCTCCCATGGAGAAGAACCCTTCAGGGCAAGAAACAGACACACAGAGACAACGCTGTCTTTCTTTTTACGTCTTCGTTCAGTCGCGCTTACGCATTCTGTCATGTAAATAAACGTTGCATTTAGCACACGCATGTTTGTTGGACACAACTTCACAAGGTGGCGCCACCGGCGCCTTCATACCCATCATCGCGTATTGGTATATTTCGACATGCTCGCATGTCGCCCCCGTCTATATACTTTTCGGTAACGCGGTAATGTACTAATTAAGGGTACATCCCGCATATGCCGGGTTAAACTCTCAAATGGTTTTCGCCGAGGTAATGGCGAGGATGCAGCGGCGAAACCACACAGGCACAACAACACTTTTAGTGTCCTTTGCGGTCCACTCGACAAAGGTTGGGAAGGAACGTGCGCCTTTTTGCCTGCGTGGCGGCCGTTCCTTACACAGCGCTGCGTCGCGCTTTCTTTTTTTCTACATTGCAGATCCTGTCTGCGCAGCCACAGCCCTCCTACCGAGGACTCTGGAGCGGGATGAGCCTGTAGGACGATCGACGCACCACCGTTGGGTACGCGGGCCAAGCTGTAAGTACACACCTTTCCAATCCTGCCACGCCTCTTCAGCCGTCGCGAAAAAGTGTTCCAGCTGCTGCAAGGCACTTTGCACCCGAGATTTGAGCGATCGACTGCTGGCCAATGAGTGGCGTATAATATTGTGCCTTTTAATATTGGGTCGAGCTCCCAATGTAGGGGGTCTTGCGGCTAGTCAAGTGTCATTAGTGGTATAGCCTCCAGAATCATGTACTATGCGCATTGATGTTAGTAAAATTATTATTATTATTATTATTATTATTATTATTATTATTATTATTATTATTATTATTATTATTATTATTATTATTATTATTATTATTATTATTATTATTATGCGATTAGCATTATTGAGGGACTTCGCCTAGTTTGCGGTATGCTTGCCCGCCATCTCTTTCACGTACCCAGTGAATCAAGTTGTCTACTATAGCTTGGGGCCAATGATATCTGCTCGCTGCTGTCTTGCCGAGCAGGTGACATGGGTCACTGAGTGTGTACCCGAATAGACAACTTGCTGCTGACTGCTGTCTGGCCTTTGGTAGACAACTTGGACCACTATATTTATGTGCCCCTGGGTACAAGTATCCAAGCAGACAACTTTGGCACTACGTATGTGATATTGGTATGTGCTCTTTCTTGACCAGTCGCCCAAAATGGATGTGCTAAGGTGACACAAGGGGTATGTATGCAGCCTTAAATATACATTAAATCGATAGCGCCCCATCAGCGTCGAGCGCGGCCACTTGGTGGTTAGCCATTGCAACAGCGAGGTTGCAGTGACTATCCATCGCGGCATCGCCGCTAGATGGCGAAGCGTGACCAGGTGGAAACACGAGAGAGGAGCCTGACTGCATGCTGTACACGCCTCATGCATGACGCCACTCAACGTGCTTCGTTCGGTGAGCCCCTCTCACCATCTCCATATCTCCATTCAGCGCATATTATGCACCCGGAATAACAACCCTCGTTTCATAACTTTGCTAAACCTGTATTAGATTGCACCACAATTTGCTTTCTGGCTAACGACTATCACATACGATGAGCAACACGAGAACAAGGTGAGAGCTGGAGCCAACGTTTCGACAAGTGGACTTGTCTTCTTCAAGGCGACATATGCAACTATCATATAGGAATTATAGTTGGGCGCCATTTGAGCGACAAGCATAGTGCTCTTGTAGTTTCGCAAACGTTTTGCGGGGTTATCACGGTGGTTAAAAAAAAATAAAAGGGGAAGGGGGGGGGGGAGAGAAAGACAGAAACGAAAAAAAATGAAATATGTGCTGCCATCATGTAAGAGCGCCCCCCAATTTCGGCCCTGAAATGTTCTTCGTTAGAGCTGTATTCCCGACTTCGCCCCGTGCGACTTTTTGTATACCCCTCCACCTTGAAAACACGGCTCGTCGGGAAGAAAGTTTCGCTCACAGAAGGTAATATCAGCGACGCAAAGGGGTGCTCATGGTGAGCCCTCGAGAGTAGCTGTGCAGGTACCCCCCCCCCCCTCCCCCCTTCCTGCCATGGGGATTATAACAAACCCTTCACATCCGTGCACGTGTTATAGCGCTTACAGAATTACGCATAGAGGATAGGTAGCATGGACGCACGGCCAAAAAATCGGTTCATTACAACAGCAAAACACATAAGTGCAGAACCTTTAAGCATGCACTTTAATGATTCCAGATGTTATTAACTGAACACGTTGTGCGACGCGGATTGATAGTTTAGCCGCGTCGCAGATAAAGCGACTTATTTGGAAGGGGTGACTGGTCCTGAAAATAAATCTCTCCCTCTCCCCCCGCCCTCCCGCTTATTCCTCCTCCGGAAATACAGCGAGGGTGGAAAAAATATGTTCATTTTTTTTCTTTCCGCACCCATCATGCGACCGGCGCAAATTTAGCACGTGCGTGTGACCAAATGAAAAATTCGTAGATTGATATAAGAACAGCCCCCTCGCATTTGTCGGCACGAATGATTTCCCTATTGAAAATATCCTGTTTAGAATATTCAAGGTTGTCACAGCATTATTGAAGCACTGCCAGCGTTGTCGAGAAGAATCATCCTCTATCCCATCAAATCGTTTACTGAAACTGCGCTGTGCCATAATTTTCGCACCACTTTTGAATAGCCATTTGCGCGCTGATAGCATATCGTAACACCAATGGCAAATATGGTCTTCGGCCGCGGTTAATCTCACGGTCCACTAAAGCGCCTACTATAGCATTCCTGTTGGATACAGGCCTCAGTGAGACTCTGTAAATAACTTTTGGGTTAGTGCATTTGTGTATATAGTGTACGTGTTACTGCGTGTGTGCTTTTGTTTTTATCTCACTTCTTTAGTCCCTCACCATCTCACCTGGAGTTAGCATGTCAGGCCTGCGGCTATAGCTAACTTGGAATAGTAATGTAGTCTTCGTCTGTAAGCCCTACATTACTATTCCAAGATGACGTACCAACAAGCCCGCATTGCAATGCTATATAGGCTAAGCTCTCGAGATATCATTATACACTCTATCTCTATCTTCTCTCTCTCTCTCTCTCTGTCGCATTTAACTGCACTTCAACAATTTCTGAATTCTTGCGGCGGATGTTACACGTACGTAAGTACGGAATATGATGTTTGGTCCGCTCATCGATGAAATCGAAGCGAGCGGCAATTTTCAACCGCGACAAGAATCGCGCTACTGCGCAAGGAAAGTGCGGGACGTGATGAGACCAGGGCTCTGGCAGGGCAGTCAGTTATATTGTTGAAAAGCTGCTGTCACTTAACTCTGACATTGACAGATGAAATAGAAATACACAAAGAGAATACTGATAATAATTGTGTAGCAAAATTTGAAGCGTCGCGACTGAGCTGATGCACTGGCAGTCAGTCAGAGCGAAATGAAACGATTCATAACATCATGATCGATATGACCGACTTGTGGCATGTCATAACAAGTGCTTCATAAAGGCTGGACTCCCTTCTTATTCGCGCTCTAATTTCCAACTGCCGATGATCGAATTGGCTGCAACGCGCTCCAGCATTGAGTAGTGTATAGACGATTCCGAGCAAGCTCTGGAACGCCTCCATTATGGGTGTTACCGCGGGTAATTTGTAACTTCCTGAACTCACATACGTTGTTACTGCTGATTTATAAGCACCAAGACCGTTCATTAGTCCTCCTTGAGCGAGACATTTACGGTGTCCGCAGCAGGGGAACTTCCTGTCTCACCCTTAGTAACCACTACTTTCTCCTGCTCCTCTGAAAGGATGCGTTGAGCATTTCACAACCACGTTAACATGACGTCCTTCCGCGCAAAACCGAGAAAATGATCGCATCGCATCCAAGATGGTGGATCTCATCAACCTAAACTAAAACAGAACAGGGGCCCGCAGTGCTGCGTGGTAGTTGCATTGCCCGCTGTTATCCCCTGTTCCTTTCCCCATCTATTGGATTACATTTCTTTTTAGGGGGGCAGAATGCGAACCCAGATGATCCACATTGTTCCGTAACTGCCCTCTGTGGCTTTTCTAATAGTCAACCTTCCCATATTTTTGCAGTTAGTAAACAACAACTATGTGCAGCTTTCGCATGATCGGGCCTTGTTGCAGGCCTCAAGCAACTTACCCTCAGGCATAATAAATCCAGAGAGTAAGGCAACAAACACTACGTATGCACGTCAACGCGAACGGCTCCGTAACTTAGTCCATCTCAACGGCGGCCGTAGCCTAACTGTCGGCATCAGTCACAGATATCGCCTGTGTCACAAAATGACATCGACAGATGTTGCTTGTCGCGATTCGAGAGACCATTCGGTAGATATCTCAATACCCCTGTCAAGCATGGATTAAAATTAGTTAAAGCGATTCTCGTAAATATTTGAATGCTTGATGAATACCTTATCTGGTTGTTGACATAAGGGAGAGAGCTAAACTCCCTTGCGAATGTGAGAGAGGTCACTGCATTTCCGTACCAGTGCTTACCTGTCAGATGATTCTGCGAGGAAAGCCTGAAAACCATGGCACCACCACATTATTTGTATCTGCCCCCAATACACGCGCGAGCGGCCAGGCGTTGGCAGCTTGGTTATCAAAACTTGGCAATCGACCGCCGTACTGGAGGCGCCAGACTCTAAATTGAGTTGCGGAGCCATCCGGGCAACTTACGTCCCTGCGTAGCACGGATCCTGTCTCGCGCAGGTTCGTCTGTAAGTCGCTCTGTTTATTCGCGCCCTTTGGCCTCAGCGCCCGCCCCCATAACACTTTCTCCCCATATACCTCAGGCCGTCCTCTGCAATGTCCTAAGTAATTTTCCTGCATCTATCTCATTTTCTTTTTCTAGATGTTCAAACCGAATTGTTATTGTGGTTTTATTTTTATTTTTTACCTGGACAGTCATTGATTCTGTGGTCTGCAGGGGTGGGCGGCACTTTCTCGGGTAAGAAATATTTGGAGTGCGCCATGAAAGTACGCTTTGGTGGAATCAGTTCGAGAGATGACTATGATGGTGATATCTCGGAATTACTGTCCCTTTTGCAGGTTGCAAGCAGGACATACAGAAGGAAACAAGAGACAGCGCTATTTCCAACAAAATCGTTACTGCGATTTCACGCAATAAGCAACAAAATTAACATATTACGACAAGAAAGAAAAACATGAGTAAAATGTGTTTCTTAAGGCTCATTGACACTATAGGCCGACACGACACCGATTTTGGTCTGCCGACTGTTGGCGACAGCAGTTTACAGGACGGAAAACGCTGTGGCCAACGGTTTAAAGGAAGGCAAACGCTGTCGCCAACAGTCGGCAGGCCAAAATCGGTGTTGTGTCGGTCTAGTGTCAATGAGCCTTTACAGATACCGACCAAACGCCACTACGACGATACCGTGTCAAGTACTCGTACTGCTAGTTTTCTATAAAATTAATTTCTCTCCTTCTTCTCTCTTGGTTTTTTTTAACACGAAAGTGTTTTATGCCGGGGTCCACCAAGACTTCACTGACGTATTTCCGTCACGGAAATACGTCATAGAACATAATACAAAGAAAGAAACCAGAAGAAAAAGTTCCACAGACATGCAAAATCTGGAAATCGAACCCACGACCTCTCGGTCCGCGACGATAGATCGCCGAGCGTTTAACCCATTGCGCCACAAACGCATTTGCAGAGAGCTACACAGACGCGCCTTATATATCTAACACTCCTCCGTGTACCCGCGCTCTTGCTCGGGGCGGTGCCGCCGCCTACGAGCAGAAAAGAGAAGTACTGCATTATGACACTAACGCGCACCCAGTGAACGCTTCGGTGGTCTCGCACTACGACGATGCCAGCATTCGAAGGGACGCGCATCGTACGCCAGGTGGCGTTCACCGTACTCAGCACAGCGGAGCGTGGCCTCCGCAATTAGCTCTGCTCTGTTGTCTGAGACTTGACGATTCAGTTACGTGCTTTGTCTTGCGCGTTGTATTAGTGTGTCAGTTACGTGCTTCGTCTTTCGCGTTGTGCTAAGCGTAGTGCAGCTTCCATATCGGTTCTCATGGTCTCGACGTTGGTAGTCTGGAGGAGACTCTCAGCGTGGGTGGCCTAAGGGCGCTTTAGCCACAAAACACCAATAGACATTATTTCAATGTTAAACATTACACTACTTTGTGAAGACACGTTTTTTTTTTTTTTTATTTTTTTTTTGTTTACTGTGGTGTCTTCGAGGGGTTAGCGCTGTCTCTTGTTTCCTTCCATGTACCCTTGTTTTGCACTGCGAAAGAAGTAACTATATAGACCAGACGCCTGCACTTTGCTAGCGAATCGTTGTTTCATTCCGACCTTCTCGCTCATCTGTAGACACTGGAACTGCGAGCGAAGCTTTCGCTGGCGTTTGATCGACCATGCCGATACGATGTTCGATCGTTATTCGGCGTGCGCTTACAAACACGTTTACGCGACACACCCCGGTTCTGTGTTCAGCGTTGCCGGCAGTATGTTCGTCCATGCGCAAGCCTCACTGACGGCCGACGACGCGGCGGCGAGCTGCCTAAACCCAGTCGGTTGGTCGGTGGTTGTCGTGAGCGCGCCTGCAGTCGGCACAGCAGCGCTGGCGGCGTGCGCGTCCTTCGAGGTTAAACAGAATTGCGCGCGGCCGGCCGACGAGCGCCGCGGCTTGTTTGCGCGCGCCGCGGCGGCAGCCCTGAAGCGCGCCGCGGTCGCGCTTGAACGCGGGCGGCCGCGGAGCCACCTCCTCTCCAACGGCGGCTACGGACACTTTGCCTAGTTTCACTTTCCGCTCGCGCGTCGTTCTGTCCTTTCCGTTGCTTGCTTCTTTTCTCTTTTTTTTCTTCATCTTTTTTCGCGCTCTGTCGACGCGTTAGAACAAAGGTCGTTTCAAGGACAGCCGACCGAGGACTGCCGCCGACAGTTTGACGAAGCCGGGATTCGTAGTTCCCTTTTATTTTTTTCCCCCTTCTTCTATTTTTGAAGTGGCGTCAATAAATCGCAAGAAAAATACCAGCGCGCAGAAGTTCTTTTTTTTTTTAATAGTAGTCAAGCAGCCCGTTTACTCAAGCGCTAACTATATTTTTACTGAGAGGGATGGTTTGGCGAATGACTGCCAGCGCTGTGACGCTGGCAATGGAAATTTACTCGCAATTAACACTAGATGCGACGTTAATCGCTCGTTAGGACACTTAGGGCATCTACGGAAGCCTTTCGCCGACCAGATGATATCGATGTTGCGTTGGTTTATCGCATTCCTTTCGTCAAAAAAAGAAAGAAAACAGATCAATTTGAATTATTTGTCCGCTTTATTATAATGAAGGAACTGCCGCAGTTTGACGACGAGGATGTCTCCACAATTGGCAGCAGCAGTGGACTCTGTACGCAGAGATTTCACACATGCTGCATTACAAGCAATATTCACCGTTGGGCAGGTACAAAACAAACAAAGCCGAGTACAATTTTACACGTTGCCAACAAAAACTATAGTTATATGAAGAGAGTGGGTAGGTAGAACGCAATTTTCTTACAATATTTATCAAAATCTCTTCACTACCGCTTACGGTTCTCATTTACCGCTCGTGCTTTAGATGCCAGTTTTCTGCTAATACGGTCGTATAATGTCATATTAACGTGTTTACGAGTTATTGACAATTACCGCTATTACTTCATATTGGCTCGACCTGTGGAGGATGGTGGAGCAATATAGTATACATACACGATATTCACCACCTGCTGCGGTGGCTTAGCGGCTTTGGTGTTGCGCTGCCAAGCACGAGGTCGCGGGATCAAATCCCGGCCGCGGCGGCCACATTTCGATGTGGGCGCGAAACGCAAAAACTCCCTTGTCCCGTGAATTGGGAGTACGTTCAAGATCCCCTGGTGGTCAAAATTAATCCGGAGTCCCCCAGTACGGCGTGCCTCATAATCAAATCGTGGTTTTGCACGTAAAACCCCAGAATTCGATTCAATTCAACGATATTCACCGTCGTGAAATCGACAGCCATTATATAGCTATAGCTGTTCGATACAGTTTACTGTTCGATACACAAGCATTGCTGTCCAGAAACGTATATACATTCTTTCGTGCTGGGGTTTCACCATGTACAGGGCGAAATCGCTGTGGCAGTTGTCTTTTGTTTATATGTTTCGGTCATGGCTGGATTCGCGGGAAAGAGAGGCATTGAAGCTGCGGCTGTCCGAAGCTTTAGGCCAGCAGAAGAATGATTTACGCGATGCTCACCGCAAGTTCATGGGGCGTCGACAACGGCCGTGAAACCAGAGCGCGCAAGTTTACAGTCCTGAGACGGAAATCGCTAGTCTGGTGGGCGTGCACTGAGGCACGTGCGAACGTGAATCGCGGCTGAAACACCTGCACAGCCTTGCAGAAATAGGCAGTGCACAAGCTTCGAATAAATCGCGAGCGCTGTACGTGGGTGTTTCAGCGAACACTTTCACTTTTTTTTAAAGGTTGCCTGTGGCAGATATAGCACAATTCTAGTTCGTGAGCTGGTCTACTCGAAGAGGCGCACATTACTTGCACAAAAAAATTGACATGCATAATCGACTTATTAACAAACATTCAGGAATTAAGTTATTAACTAATTACCTTATGACCCATATTGCAATTTACAAATTCTAGCCGTGGAGTTCGCAAGGCGTATCCAGTTACTCTTGTGCTTCAATGCATAAAACGACGTTTTCTAAAGAAAGTAACTGGAACGCCAATGCATTTCTCCGCAGAGTTCGGGAATTAATATCTCGAAACTAGTGTCATCCTGGGAATTCGTTCCAAGTGGACACGCCTTGCGAACTCCACGGCTAGAATTTGTAAATTGCAATATGGGCCATAAGGTATTTAGTTAAAAACTTAATTACTGAATGTTTGTTAGTTATTCGATTATGCATTTCAATTTTTTGTTCAAATAATGTCCGCCTCTTCGATTAGACCAGCTCACGAACTAGAATTGGGCTATCTGCCACAGGCAATCTTTAAAAAAATTTTGAAAGTGTTCGCTGAAACACCGTGTACGTATTTAGTAATACTTCAGCACGAAGCCAGAGTATTACTATATATTACAGTTTGGCATCTTGAACAATATATATGTTTGCGCTTTTTACCAACAAATTGGCCTTCTTCGCACGTTTGTGCGCGCTTGTGTACTGAATGCGGACATGGCGAACTTTCTTCGTGTACTAGGGGATTCGGCGTACGAATGTCGTTGGTCACGAGGGTAGGTTCTATGGTTTCGTCTTGCTGACGTCTAAATGATTCAGTTGCACGACCTCTGGCTTCTAATATTCTATGTCGCACTCTAATCAGCTTTAATGCGACCGCAGTCTATGCAGGGTCTGAAGGTTGGTTGATTCACGGGGTTTAACAATTGCCAGAGCAACTCTAGGGTCACGAGGGACGCCGTAGTGGAGGGCTCTGGATTAATTTTGATTGCCTTTGACGTGCACCTAAACCTAAGTGCTCGAGCGTTCTTGCATTTCTTTCCCATCGAAATGTCGCCGCCGCGGCCGGGAATCGAACCCGCGACCTCGTGCTCAGAAGCAGAACGCCACAGCCACCAAGCTTTCGCGGCCTGAAACCGCAGTCTGAAGCGACGTAGATGAGCTTCTGCGCACGACCTGCGCGCGGAAATCGTGAACGCGAAGCAACTCAAGTAAATTGAAAAAGAAAAAAAAAGCTCTCTCTCAATTTATTTCAGTTGATAAATACCTGACAGTCACAGCAATTAAAGTTATGGCGAGGTGCAGGTAGAGAGAGGAGACAAAATAATGCATTTTTGTGATTGGTGGCGGTTGTAAATAGAGAACTCTCTCAATTGACTTGAGCTGAGATATTTTTCGACTATAGCATTTTGCATTTGTGTTGCTGGCGCGCGAGACTTGAGCCCAGTAATTGCAAGGGGCATGAAGTACCTATAACGGGTCCGCGTTCATACAGAACACAAGTATAAGCTTATTGTTTTGACAACCTATTGTTTTGGCGATTACGGAGTTACTTCATTTATCCTATTTCTCTTTTACGAATTCCATTCATGGTTCAAGCATTTTAGTATAGCTCGAGCTGACACGAGTCACCATCATATTGGGAGCACTTCTTATTACTCTGGGTGGCCTTGCAGACTTCGACCATGTTTCTTTCGCACTGGCGTGCACGAAAGGCCACGTTTAGTCGCGTGCAAATTCTCGTGAGACATGTTGCAAGCAGCTGTGATATCAATCAACCAATCAATCAATCAATCAATCAATCAATCATACTTTATTGTACAAAGTTACAAGGAAACAGTGCACGAATCTAACCAACCAAGCAAGCAACCAATCAATCAATTGGCGCGTTTAGCCGTTTGGCCCCCGCTCTTCATCGGCGAGCGTGCAGGGGTCGCCGGGGTGCTTGCGCCTGTCGCTCCAGCCCGGCCAGTATAACCTCAGTCGGGCCCCGTTCGTTTCACGTGCGCGCGACAGCGGAGGCGCGGGCGGAGCGCGTCGTCCTTTTTGTCTCGGCCGCCTGTCGTTTCTGCGCGCTCACGTGAAACCTTCTTTCGTGGGTGGCCGTCCTTCCGATGGCGAGAGCCTTGAATCCGAACCGGCCGCCCGGTTCGTCATTGCAGAGCCCCGTCCGCGGATCCATTGTGTCGGCTCGCCTCCTTCGAGGTCTCGCGGAGTTTTCCCTCGCCGCGGCGGAAGGCACTGCCACTGCGATGCCGCGTGGCGTTGCGGAGGGAGGAGGCATCTCGCGCCGGTCGGTCGCGTCACCTTCGGGCGCCGCTGCTTGTGCGGATCGTCGCGAGAGGCTCCCACGCTCGTCGCCGCACTGAAGTTGCAGTGAGAGGCGCTTAGGCCGAGCTCCCAAGCGCGTTTCCTGTGCAACTCCAGATGCCTCGGAAGAACGGAAATTGTCAACTCGTGTATCTCTCGCTCGCTCTCTCTTTAATCACGCTTTATGAGGACTCCTTTCCGACGACTCCTCACAAACCCGCCGCATAATGCCAATATTTTCGCCTGACTTCACTCGCAAGTTGTGGTGTTCTGTGTAATGAAAAACGGAAGCGCCATTCAAGCCGTCGATCTTGGCGAAAGATCGACCGAAAGAGAAAGCGCAGAACGCGCGATGCCTCCTGTCGCGCTGGTGAACGTGCCAATAAAGGAGCATCTTCAGTCGCGACAGTGTGTATAGCCATTTCAATGAACTCTGAGTAGTACGCGCTGTTGCAATAGTTGGAACATGGCTTTGAGGAATAGCGTGAAAAAAGAAAAACAGCGACGAGTACAGAGCTGGCTGTGTCCTGTCTTTCTCAATATATACTCAAATGTTTTTAAAGCAAGTATAGTTTTAAAATCACTGTACTGAGCCTGTGAGTGCTTGTCCATTGCTGGTAAAGATGGGGGCCTTTGTGGCACTGTCAGGGGGGGGGGGGGGGGGGGGCGGAATGGGCACGGTTATTGCAAGATATTAGCAATACCCCTTCCGCCTGCCTTTCCCCGGGGTATATATAACGCTGACTCAACCATATACGCTATACGCTTACAATGCTGGCTCAGCTATTACACTGGCTTACTTTTCGTATTTCATTCATAGTACTTCCTGCAAAAGGTCAAACACTTCACATTAGACACAACTTATGCGGTAACATCAACGCTATGCACAGGGATTCCTAAATTTGCAATAGCCGTGTTTAGTTGGACTGTAAGTTACTATAAGCAAGCTCAACCATTCAGGCGACGTGCTTCGCTTGCAACGTATGCTTGCAGCGCGTATGCAGAATGCGAATGAGAAGCCTTTTGAAACGAAAAACAAAAGACTTCCCAAGCAGTATCAGACTCAGATAGGAATGCGGTCTCGAGCGCCCGCTCGCGCACAGATATGCCTTTATACCGTGGCCATATTGTGGCAGACCTTCTTCCGTGTCGTATAAGAGCGTTCGGGAAGAAGAAACGAGTAGCACCGTCTGCGCTGTTCTCACGGTACACAGTGTATACACAGCCGCGCGCTCCCGTATTCCGCTTGGTTCGTTTAACACCAACGAGGGAAGTTCCCATAAGACACAAGCTTACCCGCCGGCTAGCCAGGAAATCTGATCGTCCGCGCTCATTACACCTTCCATCTTGCGCATCCTCGGGCCATGCACAGATGCGCTCGCAGTGCATGTGCGACTCGTTGGAAAGAAACTGCACCGTTCAGTCTTGTGCATGCTGGCAATCTCTGCCGCTGGCTTTTACAAGGCGGTGGACGTCGTGGCGAGCGATCAAATAAACAAGACGGCGCGCGCAATACTGATTCGTCGGTGTGGCGATATCGTTGCGCGATCTGCAGCCATATACGGAAAAGCTTTCCTCCATGCAGATTGATACTCGCGTGCGATAGTCACGGCCATATGGAGGCACTGTGTAGTGCGGTTGTGCCGAAGGCGATTGTACAGGCAAGCCTACCTCCGCGCGCACTCGACGAAAGCCCATTGAGAACGTGCTGCACATTTCAAGGACATTGTCGTCGTCGTGTTGTGGCGGGCATGTGCGCATTGTCTGCTGCGCTTGCGCGATCAATTATAGCGTTCCCTTTTTTTCTTTTTTTCTTCTTTCTTTCCCCCTTCGTGATTTCTTTCTTTCCATGTTGTTAATCTCCTACCTGCTCTCTCATGCAGTTTTCGCAACTACACACCAGTCATAACTGCGTCTTTCCATGAACGAACCTTAACTAGCCTCAAGTGCCTTGCGTTTTGAAAACAGGTGTAATTCAGTTGCCACTTCAATAATTATTTTGATGTATGACCACAGAAAAAAAGAAGGAAGGAAAGAGTGGAGAAGGAAAGGCAGGGAGGTTAACCAGTTAAGCACAACTGGTTTGCTGCCCTACACATGGGAGCGGGATGGGGGAGAATGAAAGATGGGGAGGAGAGAGAGAGAGAGAGCAAATAGCACAGCACACACATCGTCAGTCACACAGTCCGTCACTCTTGCGTGGTACGTAACATCATTGGCACAGCCACTTGTCCAAGCCCGTTTCTTTCAAAAACCTAAGTAGTCCCTTCGTCGCCTTCAGCTGCGATGTCTTCATGTCTTCTGTCGACGACATGGGAGAATCGTTTCAACTGACATTGTTCTATTGTCAAGGTGCGCTAGAACGGACGCCAGGGACTGTCTCTGAACATTATATTCAGGAAAGTCGCATAGAATGTGTTCTAGCGTCTCATCTCAAAGACGGGCATTGCAAAGAGCGTTGTCGGTCATTCCAATGAGAAAAAAGAAAGTTTGCATCGCAGTTAGCTGTGCTGCTGTGATGTTGTTGAAACTGGCGCAGCGGTATAGAGCGCGTGATTCTCATTCTCCGCACGCGTAACTGAGCATTGAAGCAGCAGGATGTATGATTAATTCAGCAGGAAAGAAGCCGCGCGTCCATCGCCGGCCTAACTCTGCTCACTAAATCCTTGCGACAAGGCTGAGTGCCTTTTTCGAAACTTGCGCTTCCCGAGCTTCACGTGAAAGTTGACATCAGTCGCCTCGCACCGACGACAAAAGTATCGATTTCCCCCCTCCCCCCCCCCCCCCTATCCTTTCTCAACAGTATAGCTTGAGTGAATTGTAAAATGAAAACTGCTATAATTGATGCTTAGGTGGGAATTTTCATCCTTCGTGTCTGGCATATACTACAAGGACACGTTGCAGTATTTAATGAGTGACTGCGTCCACAAACAAAAAGATACGTGCTCTCCGCGTGGCAGAAAGAACCGATCGCTTCTTGTGACGCTTCATACTTTCGTTGTTTGCTCGTCCATGTATTCTTTTTAAATATCCGCGTTTATCACTGTCCCAGCTCCTCGGCAATCGCAGCCTCTTTGCTACTGTATCGCGGCGTTCCCGCTCAGCGCGGGGCCAGATGGGCGTCGACCGGGATGTTCTCGGCGGGTTTCGCAAAATCGCGCCCGGTGAACCACCCGGCCGGGTAGTGGGAATCTTCAGGCGACGTCCGTCAAGGGCCGCTCGAGCCAAACGTGTTTGTCCGGGGGGGAGGAGGAGATGGCATTCCGAAGAGGACAGTCCATCTTGACAAAGAAATGGCCGCTCGGCGGCGGCCGCCGAGGGATCGACCTTTCAGCGCCAGCCGCCGAGGGGAGGTCGGAAAGCAGCGCACAATGCGGCCACTGAAACGGGGGTTGCGGACACGAGGAAGCGCTCTTCTCACCACTCCTCCTCGCCGCCGTCTTGTGCTGCTGCTGCTGCTGGGAGAGCAGATACAACAACAGCGCCAACCTGTGTGTGTGTGCCGGCGGTTCGTTCACCTTGCGCTTCCCGCCTGACCGCCTGTGTGGACGCGTTTCTCGCTTGGCTGCCAAAACGAGGACCGGCCTCTTCCTCGAGAATCGGCGGCCACCGCCGTGCGCGCGGCTTTCCTGCGCGGCCACCTTGCAACGCGGAACGCGACGTCCCCGCTTAACGCGCCGTCCCTCGTTGCCCTGCGGTGGCGCTGTTGTGCGCTGTCAGTCATGAACGCGCTTTTACCTCCTCCCCGGCTACTGTTACCGAGGAAAACGTTATCAAGCGCCTGCGGCGAAGAAGTCGTCGGCCAGTCGTACAGATACGCCGGTTACGTCTTGTTCCAGTGAGCGTCGATCGTAGCGTTGCTGGATCGATGCCAGCAGTGTTGGCGCGCGCGCAGCCTGAGTGATTGAGTCTGGTTGGTTGGTTAAGCACCACGTTGAAGTATATCAGGCATTGCGTATAACTGCGTCGCCCCCCGTAGGCCTTTTGCTTGTCTTTCCCGCACGATGGTAATGACTGCTGAGGTGCATACAGATCCTTCACCTGGGCGACGATATGAATGCCGTGGAATGGATGGCTCCAGATTAATTTGGTCCACTACGCGTGTCTTATTTGCGTTCTGACTTCATCGGAGTGCACGGCAGGGAATGGAACCCGCCATCTCACGGCAGGCGGGCGTTACTACATCGTTTTCATGCCTAGCCCATATACTGACGTCTTTTAGCTGAACCTTGCGATTATCACCCTTGTTCCTGTATATAAATAGCGCTTGAGCGAGGCACCAGTGGCTCCTCGGGGAGGATGGAAACGGCCAAAGACAGTGCATGCATGTGCTTGAACAGGTAGGAAACAGAACGCAAGTGATTGAATCGGCGTGGCAGATTGCCCCATTATTTCTTTGGCATTCGCCCGCACCACCCTTTACTGCATCTGGCATGGCAAATATGATCGCACCGCACTGGATTGGGTAAGCGCAAAATAAATATGTTTGCGTAGCAGTAGCCCTAATTATTGATGTGGCATTTTTTTACGCTACAACGATGGGGGCGCGAGCTTTCATGAGAAATGGTGATTTGTAGCGGTGTTGACAAGGGCACGCCGGGAGGAGCCTCCTTATACTTGCATCTGTGTACCTGTAGGCACCGCCTAGTGGTGGGTATTCGTTTGTTGCTTCTAGAGGCGTACTAGGTTCCTCTCCCGAGTCATGACGAATAGCGAAAACTGCGGCGCGCTTGCCCAGCACTGACCGCTCAGCAAGGGGTACGCTTCTCGCAGCTGAAATATCACAACGATCACCAAAGGCGAAGCAGCACTGCCGCGTTCCTGGGCGTGCCTCGCACGAATTCGAATAGGCGTTTGACGCCGTAATCGAGGAGGAGAGACCACTGGAACCGCCGCGTGGGGGTTGGCCACTGGAGCCGACGGCCGCTGAGATCGGGTGGCGGCACTATCCGATGCCGGGCAGCGCGAAAAACGCGTCGTTGAGGGTAGTCGCGCCGGAAGAAAGGGGGAGGGGCGGGCCACGCGCGAGCGAGTGCTCGCTTGGTCGCTGGGCCGGTGGCGTTCGGTTTTGTTCTTTCCGCCGACTTCCTGGACCGCCTGCCCACCGCCACTTCCACCGCGAGCAGCGCCCAGCCGGGCGACGAGGAAACAATGCCTCCGACGCCTTCTGGGGGCGCACCACGTTTGATAGACACGGAAGCGAGCCTCTCCGTCCCTTGCGCGCGTTCGACGACGGAATCATTTTCGAGGTTCGCGTTCGTTTGTCCACGTACTCCTCGTGGCGAATGACTGCTTAGCGCGTCTCGTTGTGTGGGTGTCTTAAATAGTTTCTCTCTCTCTCTTCCGAGCTGTCACCGGGCCTGCCTGTCGGGAGAGGCTGTCTCCTCCGAGGGAGGAAAGTGGAGCGGCGTCCACGGAGCGCTTCCGCCTGTGGTCGCTTTTCACCCGGGCTTCTTGACCCCGCTTGACCGCGTTCGCTTGGCTGCGTTGGCCTCGTATTCGAGACCGCTGAGGTATATGCCGGGCCGGACGGAACACCGCCAGAGCTCCTTCACCTCCGCCCTCCTTCACTTAGCGCCTACTGCATGCATCGCGCGCTGGGGGATAACCTGCGCCGGCCCTCTGTATTAAGCTGCTCACTTCCCCAACGCACTTTCTACACCATTGCAAGTATGTCCGGTATTATAGAACCATATGGCAAGAAATTTATGCTCGTCCACATCAATGTTGCGGTCGTCCATGAGGCTGCGTCGATGCAGCCTTTCGGCTTTCTTTCTCACTTTTAGTTCTGTCTTTTGGGCTCGGGGTTGCCGTTTCAGAGCAAACACTATTCTAAAGAGAACGGGTCTCAGCCACTTCTATTAGTTAGCCATTATGTAGAACCTGCATGTGTCCAAATACCCACTGAACTGTTTTGATCGTCGTCAAGATTCGCACATAATGTTTCACGCTCGGCTCAAGCATATATACATGCCCACTCATTGGCTGAACTTCTCGTCAGAAGACATGCCTCCTCAGCGGATGCGTAAGAGAACAAGGTGGGAGTCACCCGGCTGTGACTCCCACCTTGGCTTGTTTTATGGTACGAAACGCACAACACACACACACACCAAAATGCGCGACGCGACATTTGTTTTTGACGCAAACCGAACATAGAGATCAACTGGTTTGAAAAAAGTTCATTACGAATTTAATTTGCGACATCTTCCGTTGCTTGCCGTCCGCTTGTAGATCGCTAGTTTTCCGATGCAAACCTGCCTGCCACTTGTTTCTTTGTTCCCGGATGACAACTGATCACCGGCGTCCGCCGCGCAACAGAAGGACGGAGAACGTAAATTGCCGCCGAGCCGAGACAGGGTTGCTCCTTTATTAGCGTGATGTCCCAGGTGCCCATTGCAGATGGCTCAAGGTCGCCTCGGCGGCGTCATCCGACCGCCGAGGCTCGTCCTTTTGCGCAAACGAGGGTGATGCTCGGGTGTCCCGTGCAGAGCCTAGAGTTTAAAAGGGCGGAGCGCGCGCGTGCATGTGTGTCCGCTGAAGTTCGGCGCTGGCTCTTAACGACACGAAGAGAATGAACAGGTAAGGAGGCGGGGGTAGGGAATTACTGCCGCACATTCACGCCACTTGTTTGTCGAAGAAAGGGAGACAGGATGAATGTAAGAGGTGGCCTTAACTGCGCAGGCAGAGAGAACGTCAGAGCTGTCAACACGGATGTTTGTCGCGCGTCTTCTTCTTTATAGCTATCGCGACTGCTTTTTCCTCCTGCTTAGCACGTGAAGGAGGAAGTCGTCACAGCATTTCTTCACCGTTGACGCTCGCCTGATACGTGTTGTCTCCTTGTATGCCAGCGCGTGTGACGTCTTTTATTTGAGAGAACGTGCACCGCCGGTTCGGTCGTGCGGGCTGCGCAGACCGTTCTCTTGCAGGGACCGGCTCCAAATTGTTCCCGGAAATACGCGATCTCTTGCGCTTCTGCCTTTGTTTCTTATTTTCTTCTCGCGGTATCCGAATCTGTTCTATCGCGCAACTCTGGTACATAGCTGACGACAATTAGCGCTGAAAGGAAAAAGTCTCGCTATGCACATTCGCGCTGAATTTGGCTCGTGTAATCATTGCCACACAACGTTAAAGAAAATGCTTTCTGCGGCACTGATCCAAATGCGAGGACTTCATTTCCCTGTTTCGAAGGTCATGTTACGATAAACGTAGACGCGCGCCTGCTTTATATATATATATATATATATATATATATATATATATATATATATATATATATGTGTGTGTGTGTGTGTGTGTGTGTGTGTGTGTGTGTGTGTGTGTGTGTGTGTGTGTGTGTGTGTGTGTGTGTGTGTGTGTGTGTCCTCTGTCAAACGCCATGCAAGCAAAAATCACTGGCAGGTTCTCGATAGGTACACGTCCTTGGCAGGTCACAAAGGCGCATCTATTGTACAGCATATGTAATGCTTGACAAGGTGGCGATTTGGGCATCTTGGTACATGCATTATCGATGGTGAACAAGCGCAAGTAACACTGTCACTGGCCCTTCGTGTTTCTGAGCTGCAGTTCACTATATCGACAATGTATAAGGCCTCGTGGCAGTCGACCTTTCGGACTGAACGGCGATTGTTATTTGCAGCGGCAGCCACGTGGATCACATTTGAGCCGTAGTTATGAGCATCGCGAAGGTGACGCTGCCTCGAAAACAGTCTTCATGCATGCGGAACTTTATACATGGGGAGCGAATGGACTATGTGTCGGGCACCTATATGTGTCGCTCTACACCTTCACTGCCGTCTCCACGCTTTTTCTCTGTTTTTTTTCCCTGGTCTCCGAAAAAAAGAGCTGAAGATGGGCACCCCTAAATGTTACGTATTCGCCTATAGCCCGATTCCGCCGGCTTTTTTATCAGCGCCTATAAACAGAGTTCGTGGACTCGTTTTGTCTAAATTACCCTCCAGTAATCCGATGCGCGATCTTTAGTATACGATGTGTGTTGCTGTCAGGCGGAATACTCGACCGCTTCATTTTTCTTTGCGTCTCGGTTACGTTGTTTTCTCCCCGCGGCCTTAGATTTCGCGCGTGAAAGGATTCCTTGTTTGGTAATTGATGCCGCATTATACAATTCTGGTTAGTCTTGAAATTTAAACCGAACAGACCCTTAGTGTGCAGTTAATGCATCCGTATCGAAAAAGAGTAAAACGCACTTCGGCTCTCTGATTACGCGTTGTTTCGGGATGGCAATCAGGCAAGAACTGCATGTTGTACGTTTGTATTGATTTTTTTTCTTAAGTATTCTTCCACGTCGGACGAGATTTACATATATGTGAATCGGTGTCGCCCAAACACAATGGCGCATTTATCTTGTTCTAATGCGCAGTTGGAAGATGCGTTATCTATATATGCGTTATACATAATTGCGGTACTGGTGCTCAAGCCCGTTGGTGTATGGTCCAAGATTTCCTGTGCGATTAAGTGATAGTAATCTTATGTCGTAGCCACACCGCAGACTCATATGGAGATACCGTATAATAAAAGACCGTGTATTATTTTTTCCACTGCATGCTCCGCGTCATGCATAGAACGTGGCGTAATATAAGTACACTGGAGTTTATTTTCTCTTGTTTAATTGCCCCAATAGAAATGCGTTCGCGGCCACGTTAAATAAAGCGTCGTCATTTCTTTTGAGAACATCAGAGCGACATGATATGGTCGACTCTTTCTTTTTAAAATAATAATTAGAAAAGGATACATAATTACTGAAAAGTAGACAGACGTACACACACAGAGCATAGACCTATAGAGAGAAAAGGAAGCTGTTAAATTAAAGCAGGAGAGGTTCGCCAGTACTGTCCACCTGGCATGCTGCTCCGAATGGGAATGAAGAGAAATGAAATTGGTATATCGATCGACTCAGTTACACCGCACAGTGGTGCACGGCTACTCATTTTACTTGCGACAGTGAGTTGGTACACTTAGTGTTTGCGCTGTTTCCTGTCTGAATTAAGCATCTCATGTGTGCTACCGAGATATGTATTCGCGCAAAGGTGCAAGCTTGCGATGGCAGTTTATACTTGGGGTTTGGCTGGTTCGTGTCATCTTGTCTGAGGCTATTGTGTGTCATATGTAAATCACGCAAGAAACTAAAAGCGGTGAATGACGCAGAGGTGTGCACCGATATCTCGGAGCAAGCAGCCGTCATTCGTCAAGTGCATGGTATAGATGGCGCCACAACGCCAAGTGGACGGAAGCATCAACCCGTCAGCAGTCGAGATAAGCAAGAGACGTTCAGAGTATTGGTGAAAAAAAAAAGCAGGGAGGAGATTGATACGACCTGACTTTATCTCTCGTAGTCATAGAGGTAAATATTGAGGGAAAAAGAAAAAAAGATTACTGAAAAAAATTACCGTGTGCCCTGAACCTGCTATGACAGGTTGTTTCTCTTTTAAATGCGAAGCATTTCTTGCCGGCGGCTCTGTCCGACCCTCCCGCGTCCCACATCCCCACGACGCATGCGCGTCCCCTCCCCCTCTCTCTCCTCTCCTACGCTCCCCCTTTCTCTCCTCTAGGAATCCTGTACGGAGCGGCGCACGCGTGCCACACCCCCACAGCGCATGCGCGTCCCCTCCCCCTCTCCTCTCCTACGCTCCCCTTTCTCTCCTCTAGGAATCCGGAGCGGCGCGCACGACAGATGGTGCGACAGCTGCATACTCCACTGGGGGCGCCACGGTAGTTCCGCGGTATGAAAATGACGGAGCGCGCGCGCCTCATTCTCTCTCTGTAGCGCCGCGATGAGCGCTCGGGCCGCTGCCGCGAAACCATCTCCCGCTCAAGCTAACCATCTCCCCGCTGCTTCGCATCCACACATGGTTCCCTTTAGCGGGAGATGGAGTAATTTTTTTAACAGCGGAGCTGTTTAAGCCGGCCGTAATGTGTGCCGCCTGCCACTGCGTTGCCTAGCAACCACCTCGCGGAGCGTCGCGCGCTATGCTCGGGAGAGAATGAGAGTGAGAGAGAGTGTGCGTGTCCCGTGCAATGCTCGGGAGAGAGAAAGAGCAAATGAGAATGAGAGTGCGCGCGTCGCGCGCTATGCTCGGCAGAGAGAGAATGAGAGTGATAGAGGGTGTGCGCGTCCCGTGTAATGCTCGGGAGAGAGAAAGAGAAAATGAGAATGAGAGTGCGCGCGTCGCGCGCTATGCTCGGGAGAGAGAGAATGAGAGTGATAGAGAGTGTGCGCGTCCCGTGCAATGCTCGGGAGAGAGAGAAAATGAGAATGAGAGTGCGCGCGTCGCGCGCTATGCTCGGAAGAGAGAAAGAAAAAAAATGAGAGCGAGCGAGAGAGAGAGAAACAACTTGAAGCAGCACCAACGAGACAACGCGCAGAGGTGCTGCCGACGCCATCCGCGCTTCTCCGTTTCCCCGCATTAGCGCCGAACGCTCCCGGTGTCCGTGACTGCAGCAGGCATCTCTGGCGGCTGCTCGGCCGAGCTCCCACCAGCTGCGCGCTACTGCGCATGCGCCGTGACGTCATCCCGGCGTGTCGTCTGCTGCGCGCCGCCCGTACACAGTACATAGCTTTCGCCCCACTTCCCCTACGTGTGCTCGGAATGCAAGTGCTTCGCGCGCGGCGTTCCCCGATACCACGGACCACGAGGAAATGCTTATACACTTCATATAACTTAGCATCACTTGGCATTACTTCGTATAGCTAAGACCAGCTAGGAACCGATCAGCTCCACTGTGTCTTTAGCCTTGCGCTACAGTGAAAGCTACCCCGTTTTATTATTATTATTATTATTATTATTATTATTATTATTATTATTATTATTATTATTATTATTATTATTATATATTTGGGGGTGTAATGGAGAAATCAGAATATTATATATAAAATCACGAATAGTAAGAAAATAAAGCACAAGGCCGGAGCTTCCTCGTCATTTTAAGCTTGTGGGCGCATTCTGTACAGGGTAGCCAACCGGAGATAACCTCTAGTTAACCTCCCTGTCTTTCCTTTACCTTTTTCTCTCTCTCTCTGTGCAACTTTGCTGTGAGTTACGGCAGGCACTGCGCGCCGGCGGCAAGAATATATCTGTTCTCGCCTGTTCCTTCAGCTTTGATGAAGCGGAAATGCGAACGCGTATCGAAAGGTTGGGGATAAAAAAAGGGAAATTGTAACGCACGTTCGAGTGTGTGGCTGCGAATGCTCGGCTTGAGCTCGCCTTCAGCTCGCCGCGCGAGCAGGAAGTGGTGCGGCCTGGCGGGGCGGCTCGCGGCATGTGAACTCCTTGCCTCTCTTATGCAAGTGACAACACGCATGTAAAACTGGTTGTCCTGGCAAGCTCCGTGGGCTGGTGTTCTGTTAAGCCTTTCCGCAGGTGCGTCTCGCGAAAGTGTGTTTTTCTTGTATCTTGCCAAAAAGAGGATGAGAAAAAGAAGACCGTGATAAAAACACAGATATATAGTTGGTGGAAGGGGGGATGTGGAAGCTGGCAATGAGAGGTGAGCTATAGCGGGATAAAAATAATAAAAGAAATAGTCGCGGCCTCGTAAAACGTACGGAAGCTGAGCGCGGCAAACACGACCTTCTAATGCTGCCGCATGAGCGAACTCGCTCACTCATGACGCTCTGTACGGCGCTCCAAGCGTCGTCTCCGTGTCCTTGTCCTTCCCTCTGGTTATCTCTTTCGTTCTTTTTTCTCGTATATTTTGTTTCACCCTGGAGGAATCGAGAAAAGGACGAATGTTTTTTTGGGTAAACACGCAACAAAGGCAGACGGAGACGCACCGCACCAGGCGGCTAACGATTACACGCGCGCGGCCTCGGCCAACCGTGCAAATCAAATCGGCCGCGCGGCCCGAATCGCGAGCCTCCTGTTCGCGGCCCGCGACCGAATCCAAGCATATCGCGCCGCGCCTTTGCCACGCGGTCAGGGCTGCGCCAATGGGCTTTGATGGTTGCGCGTCAGTATTTGGCAAGGGGTGTCCGCTCGATTCCTTCTCCCGCCGCGCGCGCTTTCCGGCTTTTGTACAATCAAAAGACGCACGCAAATTAAAGGGGAAGAAGAAGAAGAAGAAACGACATGGTAGCTGCTTGCGCGCGCGCCGCCGTCTTGGTGCGCTCGAGTGAACGTCCTTGGCGAAGCGCGCAAACCGTGCAATCCGAAATCACGAGCGAAGGACGCGCAGGTATTGCCGGCGGAAACAACAAGCCACGCGCGTTTCGTCTGTTGCGCCGTGACACGGCCGCCACACTAAAGACGCCTGTGACTTCGCACTCGCCTCGGAAGAAAAAAAAGAAATGGAAGACAACGACGCGAAATAAAGTCCACCTCAGCGGGCAGCTGGACCGCGCCTTCGTGGCGACTCCGCGCGCGACGGTTTCCCAGCTTCGAGCCACTTCGTCACGACATTGTTTCACGCCCGTATTATTATACAGTATTTGTAAGTCATCTCCACCGGCTGGATCCTACACTGAGGCTACAAATTCCATCGAACTTCCCCCGCCGTGATGCAACTTTACTTTGCCGCCTCTGGTTAGGGGTGGCTTTTACGAAAGCGTACTCATTCCTTCTGGGCATGTCCGACACACCAATCTGTGACTCGTGCAACTGTATAGGAGACGGTGGAACACGTGTTGTGTTTTTGACATCGTTATGAGACCGAACGCGACATTCTCCGGAGTGCATTAAACCGATTATATAGACAGCAGACCGTTTTCAGAGACAAAGGTTCTTGCACCGTGGCCCCGTCGCATTCTTACATCTGTAAGCTATATATATGGGTGTATACAATCCACACGCGCGCAGCATGCTCATCCAGAAACGTAAAATTCTTTTGAATGCCGATCCGTTTATTTATTTATTTATTGACACTGTGAGTTCTCAACACTGCGTCCTGTCTGCTCTCCCTTGCTGGTCTCCTTCAAATTGAAGATGCATGCTCGACCTAAATGCTTACTTGTTGGCGCGTGTTCCCGTTACGTGTATTTATGCTACATTTAAATTGCGATGAAAAGGTTGTTAGAATACCACGAAATAATAATAATAATAATAATAATAATAATAATAATAATAATAATAATAATAATAATAATAATAATAATAATAATAATAATAATAATAATAATAATAATAATGGACGAAGACACAGTGGACACACGTTATATAGTATGAATGCCGATGTGTTTTAACGAAGCATTGCAACTAGAACGTGATGGTCTAGTAAATTTCCTTGTAGCTGCAGCCGGTTTGTTATTCTCACCGGCAACCTATATATGCTGTCCTATGTGTGTACAGCTGCGTCTGCACTATATGTCATCCGTATACCTTTAACTTATTACGTCACCACACGTGCGTTCCCGAGTGTGCGTGTTTCCACCCTGCATGTGAATCATCCGTGCCGCCTCAAGCTCTCAGCCGTGCTCAGAACTGTATACGTCGAGTGCACCGGTAGTGCTAAGTGGTCTTTTTATACAACAATATGAAGGAAAGGAAATTGTCGTTGACCGTGCTATAACTGTCTAGCTGGGGCAGCTGACACCTAAACGACGGCCAGCAGAGGGGGGTGGGTTATGAAATGACAGGAAGGGAGGATGAATGTTTGACTCCGAGCGCTATATAGCAGCTGCTAAAGCAGCTGCATGACCGATGAGCCGCATGTCAGCGCTACCCTGGAGCTTATGCTGACACGGTCGCACGACGTTTCTGAGCGCTCCTATCTGCACGAGCGTCCATATAACGAGATAGCGCCAGCTTAAAGAAATACAAGGTAATTTTTTTATTTTATTTTGCTGAATCGCAACACTGATCCCAGCTGTACGCAGAGTTCGAAGCGCGTTCTCGGTCCCTTTTGCAACCTCCTCGCCGCCTTTGTGCCGAGCCACAGCCGTTCCACCAGCGGCGTCTCGGCATCGAACGCGCGAGCGCTTGATATTAACACTCCTGAACTAGAAAGACACTTTCAATGGTTGAGTATAAGCGTAGAGGGTGTACCTTATATATGCGGAAAATTTCGAAAACTGTTGGGCCTCATTCGCTTACAGCAACAACTATACATTTTTGTTTATGCCTCGAAGGAGCTTTTTAAGGCTCTTACAGCAGTTTGGAAATTTCCTGCGGCACTGCCAATGCACATGCATGCAACTTGGAAATGTTTCCTGCATGTTTCTGATAGGGCACTCTGCTTTTGCAATGTTTCGTCTGGATACGCCGAGTATATCTCGCGAACTACAAACGTTTTAGCGACCCGACAAGCACCGGAATGAATATCTGTAGTTAGCACAGATTTCATAATTTTGTTCGGCATGCTAAAGCACCGGTAACTTTGTATTTTCTCCGGCATGTTCTATACGAATGCGCAAATTTATTCCCAGTACTACCAACTTTCATCTTGACATGTCCGATCGTTCTCAAATGATTCACTGTTGAGAGCTCCAAACCCCAATAAACAAAACTTTGGTAATATTACGCAGCGCGTCTAATTATCCCACGCACTTACAACAATGCCCGCACATCACACTCCATGGCACATGCCCAGCATATATACCGGGCACAAATGAGGCATCGAACGATGTACACCGTCAGTTCTCCGTGCGAGCAGCAGTGCTGCATAGTTCTGTACGCTCCTCATGTATAGTCGCAGTAATAAGTCGTTTCCGTCGCTCGAGTGAACTTTCGCCTCGCTTTGCCAAGTGCGAATGTACCGAACACGTGCCGTTATTTCGCAACATTCTGCACAAGCGCAAAGGCAGCCGGGCGCGAGGCCCGACTCGCGGCGCCGCATCTCGCCGCGTCGTGGCAGGGAGGGCGTGCGGCGACCCGCGGGGTTATAAATAGGCCGAGGACCCCTTGGCTGGCCTCGGTGGCCGGGCCGTGGGCCTCGATGGCCGCGCGCGCCTGTGTGCTCGCGCGGCCGGGGCGGCGAGCTCCCGGCTCGCGACGCCCGGGGGCCACTTTCTTGTGGCGCGCCGGCCACTCGTCTCCCGCTAAACATAGACGCGCTCCAAGATCAACAAACTGGCGCGCCAATATCGGCGTCCCTCGTCGAGGGTCCCGCAATTGCGCTTTCATGCACCGATTGGCTCGCGTCGCACGCGGTGCCCCGCACGGACACGCTTCGTCCGCCTCCCCCCGCTCCCGGCTGCACCTTGCACTGCCGGAACGCGATCACTGAGCACTGCGAGCTGTAACTCGGCGTGCATATCTATACGCGATTCCGCAACGAGATTGATACGAACGCGAAATCAGCTGCTCACTCGGCGCCAGCTGTGACCACAGGCTTTGCCACGGGCTCTTGAATGATGCTGCAAGTTCGCTCCGTCGTTGACCTAGGAGAGTGAGCAAATGGCCGGTTGCGCGCCGTTTCGATCGCGTTTCATGTTTATCAGATTGTGCACGCAGCAGTGAAAATCGCGAAAAGTGTGGTTGCAATAAAATTCCGCGTCTCTCTCTCTCTCTCTCTTTCTTTTACTTTTTTTTTTGTCTGCCCGTGCGTTTAACCCAGTGTTGACCACCGAATAAACATCCAAGTACTATAGCTGATCGTCTGCGTTCATCGTGTGATCGCCTGCACTTCTGTAAGCATTAGGAATATCTAATATCGAATAAATTATTAATCCTACGTCATCACAGTAATTCTAATTTACAGAGTTTTACTTTTAGAGATATACGATTTTGACTGTCCTATATATATATATATATATATATATATATATATATATATATATATATGTATATATATATATTCTTTCGTATTGTAATGACTCATATAACTCACGTTTAATTCCTCCTTTAGCAAGTAGTGGGCAGCAAGGAAAATGTAATCTCTGGGTGGGGGTAAGGGCTCCAAACGTCGAGCAACTTTTGTTAACTTATATGCGCCCATATAGAGGATACAGACAACGCCCAGGGAGCGCTTTTTATGCTAACTTTGAGGATATAGTGCGGCTTCATGGCCGTCGCTGATGGAGTGTATGTTTCTTTTGCTTCCGAGTAAGGTACTATTCCCGAACGAAACAGTTCTTATGTGCGGTCTTTCCTCAACAAAAGGATCTCTTAACTGCTATGGTCATATTAAGTGGATTTAAAAGGTGTGTTGAATCTGGCAGATCGGATTTGTTGCTGTTGGTGTTTTCTTTGCAGAGGGATTATCTAAATGCTGCTTTGTGTTTGCAGTTGCTAGCAACGTTATATTTTTCGAGCCCGGCATCTTTGAAACGCAGTAGTCGATGTTCGGTGGCGCTGTGACTAAAGCGCGCTCTTCTGTGTGGAGTCCCGTGTGTTGTGAGCATAAAAACACACTGCTGGCTTAACTGATGCGTCTACGAACGTCAAAACCGGTCTTCCCGGTGGCGCGAACGGTATCGCGTGGCGAGCGCGCCCGCTTGTGTTTCTTGCGCTGGCTTTCCCGCACGCGCCGGTACTAGGTGGGAAAGTGGATTTGAGGAAGTTAAGGATGAAGGAGCGCGCCGTGACGGGTTCGTCGCGGCTCAGCGCGAGGAGGCGAAAATTTGAAGAGAGGAATGTGTGAGCTGGACAGAGATGATAAGAGTCGTTCAACTCTCGCTGGGTTGGGCTTGATGAGCGTTAATACTTGCTCAGTGAGACAGTTATTTCTACGCACGGCCTGGTTGCTTGTCATGTTACATTTGAACCTCTGAACCGCGCGTCTGCATTGAAATATCTCTTAGTCTGTTTTTCAAAAGCGATTTTTTGTTGAATTACCGTCGTGCTTAAATATACCAAAATTCAAGAACTGCGTACTGTGCCGTGCATCATGTAAAATATAAGATACATTTTGCTGTTATTGGCGCGAAAGACCTTTGCACGCGCATTAGCCTATAGCGTTCTTCGTAACGGCGTAATGGTGTTCGGGCATTGCTTTATTCAGTGGCTAAACAGAGTTGATTCGCTTTTACCATCTTTGTTAAACAACAGCGCAGACGAGTTATATCTCTTTAAAAGAAGTGATATATATATATATGGTAGTCTTGTGCTTACCTCTGAATATTGGGTACCGGTTCGTATAACCTCTGAAATGGATATATACACTGTGCCACTTCTGCACTCGAGTCTAGCATGAAGCAGCCATCGGTTCCACGCCTTATAGCCTTGCAGCGAGCGGTAAGGCTGGTCACAGTGTTGCCAATCGCGGTAACGACGAGTGGGATCGCATTACCACGCATTTCGTTACCGCGAAAATAAAGTAGATTAAATTTATTTTTGAACTTTTCGGCGTCAATGTACACTCACTATGATTAACTTTATAAATGGTTCCTGTTTAATCTAACTATAAAGGAGCAGAAGTAGCCAATAAGAAAGGAAACAAGAATGTTCCGTTCACACTTTGTTTGGTTACGGTTAGTTAGGAAACTTCCGTCAGTCTGCAGCGAACTCTGATGTTTCCTGCTCGTGAAAAGTTAGTCATCTCCTGTATTCGGGAACACTAGTTCAGCCCCGCAGCCCGCTTCATCTTTTTTTTTTTCGCGACCTACTTAGCTGGATGAACCAGAACACCTCCGGATTCGTCCACGTACGTATTTTAAGAGAGTTATAGCGGGACTGGAGACTGGTCCCGATACGACACGCGGAACGGGCGTGGTGCCAACGTGCGAAGCGTAGACGGGTCGGTAGCCAGTTGCGAGCGCGCGCAGTGGTAGCGTTCCCGTACTACGCGCATGGTACCGGTACCGGATTACCCGTTTGATACAAGTCTCGACAGGTCAAGTGTGTTCGAGCAAGGAACGTCTCAAATCTCCAGCCTGACACATATCCCTTCGGCCACTGCTGATCACTTAAGTCTCATGCATCTTGCACGCGCTTACGAGTGGGCTGCTCGGCTGAATGAAGCACGAAGCTGGCAGGTCCGTGCGCCTCCCCTGCCGCATTTGTGCGCGGCGCTGTGACGACGCTCCCTGCCGCGCGTGTGTGACGCAGGCGCACGCGTGCTTCTCGCCTCTCGTGGTCCCGACGGCGCTGTGAGCCCAAGCGCCGATGAGCGCGGTCGCCTTGCGACTAAATGACAGTTTGTTTGGCACCGCCGTAAGAAGCTATCAATCACGCGAGTCGGCTACGGTCTCGCACGGTGGCCGTACCCTCACCGCGCGAGCGCTTATCCCATGTCTATAGCAGCTGTGAATGAGTCGTCGTCGTTGTTGTCGGCGGCGGCGGTGGCCCGTCGGCTGCTGTGGGCGGCCTTGTCGCGGGCTTGTTTACTTCGGCGACTGCCTTCGGAAAAGATGACACGCTCATTACCCGGCCGGAGCTTTCTTTCTTTTTTTTTTTTCGCTTTGTTTTCCCACTCTCTCTTCTTTTCACTGCCGTGTCTGTTCTCTCTCAGGAAACAAAGAGTGGCGAGACGCAGTTCTCGCGTGGACGGCCGTGCGCAGTACTCGGAGGAGGCTGTATTTCGCTTGTCACATACGCTCTGCACCAATGGAATTTTATTCGCGACTTTGGGCTTACTCCGCTGCAGTACTATTTTTGAGGATAGGGCCATGAAAAAGAAGAAGAAACAAAGAAAGAAAGCTAAATGACGATCTCGATTAACTCAACTCCCCACTGGCGGTCGAATTGTCGCACCGGGCGTGATATCGGGCATGAGCGACTGGCCGCGGACTTGATGCAGGCCGACGAACTCCCGTAGTACATGTGGTGAACCGTCTAATTAACTGGCGCTAGTATTGCAGGTCATGTCCGCGGCAAGACCTCATCTTCGTATTCGTTGCAGTTGCAGTTTTAATGGGGCGGTACTCTGTATTTGATGTTCATTCTCAATTAAGCGACGATGTCGTCGTCCGTATATGGGTGTGTAAACTGTGGGCAAACGCCAATGTATATAAACATGAAAGAATGTAAGGAAACCCTTCTTTCATTTATTTTTTATTTTTTCTACTTAGGAAGAGAAGGGGGTGTACTGTTAGCCTTAACTGTTACAATAACGTGGTGTAGCGCTTCACCCTTGTATACTTCCATGACATATTAGCTGGCGATAATCATTGTTGCGTGAAAATCTTCGTGCGCGCTTGCGCAGCAGGTGGGCAGCGTTCACATCTTTCTACCACGTTTTCCCATATGCCTCCGTGGCAAGGTAGCAAACCGGATACTTCTATATGGTTAACCTCTCTGCCTTTTGTCTCTCTCTATTTCTTGAAATATTCCCACAATGTTTAGGCAATTGTAAAGTATGGCCAGACGCTTCGCTATGTGTTTCTAGATCTGTGCGATCTTGCGTGAGCAGGGAGTGTTTCGGACCATGCGAATCTCTCTAATATGTATGTATGTATGTATGTGGCTGTATCCAACTCTAGTGACTCCGACATCAAATAACTACTTATGGCAGGAGCAAGTAAGTGCCAGCACAGACGGCACGCGTGTCATGTTGATTCATCTGCGTGTCTTTGTTCCACGCGCTCATTACACGGGATAGAGGCCCTCCTGGACCTCCAAAGCGAACACGCACAGCCTCGTTACATCCGGGCCAGTGGCAGCGTGGCACTTACACCGGGGCGTATGTACAAGGAATTGGTGTAGTCAGCGTTCCCCGCGACGCTGTCTCTCGCGGCGTGAGTCACATTTGTCGCAAGCGCTAAACGGCCGGTCCGACGTCTCGGTGCGCCTCATCACGGCGTTGGCACGCGCTTGTCGCGTCAGGTCGGCATTCCGGTGACGACGGGGCTGCGCAGTCGCCGCGAGCGACATGGCGACGCCGAGTTCTCGGCGCGTCTGGCGCTCCGTGTGCGCGCGTCGCGGCAGGCAGGTATAAGCTGAGGCCAACTGGCAGCGGGCACCTCCTGGGCGCGGTCGCCGGATCCCAAGGCGCGCTACGGCGCCGGCGACGCATCTTCTTGAATGCCGGCCAAGACGCGTCCGGTTTTTTTCTTCTTCTTTTTTGTCTCGTTAATATATTCTTATTTCGTGGCGCTCCTTTGTCTCGGGTCTCTCTTACTTGTGTCCCATCTTTCGACGTCCTGCGCCGCGACTACCGCGCGGCGAAGTTGAGCAAAAGTTATTCGAGGGTCCGGTGAGTGTCGCCACCAGCTGCTTTCGCTCACTATCGCGAAAGCCCCCCGCTGCTTTCGGGTGGCGTCGAGCGAGCGATTGGGCGCCACCAGCTATGGCATAGCATCACTTGCGAAGTGGCGGCGAGACATGCGGTTGGCTGCGTTCTCTCTCTCGCTCTCCTGCGCGCCACCCCGTTCAGACGCTAACATCCCTTCCCTTCTTGCCTGCTTGGTGTTTCGCAGCCCTGGTGTGTTTCTTTGTCGCCGAGTTAGTGGACGGAGGGGTGTGTTTCCGGCCATTCGTAATCAGGCGTGCGTGCATATCGAACAAGTTGCGACAGCTACATTTCTGGAGCGGGGACAAGCCGAATGCGGGACCGTGAGCGTTGATCACGTGTGTCGCGTTCGCTCTAAATATATACCTCAGCGAACCTCGCACGTACCCGAGGGGCTCTTGCTCGCCGCTCTGTCGGCTATATATATATATATATATATATATATATATATATATATATATACACACTATGTGTGTGTGTGTGTGTGTGTGTGTGTGTGTGTGTGTGTGTGTGTGTGTGTGTGTGTGTGTGTGTGTGTGTGTGTGTGTGTGTGTGTGTGTGTGTGTGTGTGTGTGTGTGTGTGTGCGAAGCACAAGCGCCGACCACACATTTTTGGCACTGTGAACTGCGTACAAAGGTGTTAAGTGGTTAAATAGACAGACGGCGTTGATTGTCGCGACCATAGTCTTAGGTACAGCTCGCGTTGAACGCGTTCTTGGGATTTGAAAGTTACCTATAAGAGCCCCTCTGGGAGTAAAGAAAGCCACTTCGATAACACAAGTTGAAAGTAGATGACACATTGTGTCAGCGTTAAGTTGAGACATTGGTAATGGAAATATTGATAAAGAAAAAAAAATTGTGAATGACCTTTTGTTCATTTAGAAAAAAAAAATAATCCTAACGTCAGCAGAAAAGTCTTATAAAGACGATGGGGTGTCGGCTGCATTGCTGCTTTTTGTGCAGGAAATGTACGAGTGTTCGGCGACATTCTCATGGCAGGAATAGAGGGAGACACCCTTGACAAGGTTTGCGGACTCGCATCCCTTCCGCATTACCCCCCCACCCCTCTCTCTCTCTCTTTCTATATATGTTGCTTGCTGTTGACCTGTTATTTTGTTATCTTCTTTGACTAACTGAACGGTGAAAACCTCTGCTCGCCTTTCACCACATTTGGGCAACGTAATAACAACGCGGTAATAAAGCATTCAAGCGTTGTAGCTCAAAATGTTTGTTAATGTATTTTATTTTCTCTCTCTCTCTTTTTCTTGCGTATGTTGGATCGAAAGGGCGGATTTGCTAGTCTATTTTACGTTAGTAAACGAGGAACCTGCAGGCTGAAGTTTGCTGGGACCGTTAGAGTAACGGCCTCGCAATAAGCGAAAACTCCATACACCAAGGAAAGCTGACAAAAAGAAAAACGAGGGAATTAGGTCACGTCGTTAACGAAATGCACTTGCACCTGGCTCTTGTCCTTACAGCGTCCAAAAAATTATAAAGTGCCGATAAGTATTTATGCTGCAGACGACCAGTCATCGTGACGTGTGTGAAAAATGGGCATTTTGACAGGCACCGAAGCGCGGTGAAAGCCCGACATTTCGAACACTGGGCTGCTCGATGTACAGGCGGGGAACACGGTTCGCGAAGCGTCCTCGCGATGGAAATCGGTTTGTCGCTGGCGAAAGGCTGAGGCGCGATTGAATCGGAACACGTGTTTACGCACAGGTTACACGCGCACGTCGCACTCCGGCCGTCGTCTTTCATACGTTCGACAAGCGTTGTCGCGCCGATTCGCTTTCCTCCGCAGACGACGTGCCTCGGCGTTGAATCGTGCCGTATCGCGCGCGCGGTGTCGCGTCCGCGACAAAATGGCCACTCAGACCGTCGTAAAAAGCGAGATAGGAGTGCCGGGCGCGAGCGGCCATGCGTGGTCGGCGCGCGTGAGATCATTTTCGGGGGAGGAGGGGGATCCTTTTTGCCCGGTGCGCATCTTGTCGTCGACAGCTGCGTAATGGACGGCGGAGGTCCCTGCACGGTATGCACCGGCGGCGCCCTCGCACGTGCCTCGCGAGGTGTCGGCGGCGCGGTCTCTTCGCCCCAGCCGCCCGGCGCGACCTCAATCGGAAACCAGCAAGGCCGCCGCCGAGCCGCCCTCGTCAGCAGTGGCCGCGCGGCGCCCCCTGTGCTGCCGGCGACGCCAGAGAGGCCGACGCGGCAGGAGGCCGACGAATACACGCAACCGGGGTCCTGCAGCGGCGCCGAGCTGCGTGCCGGCATCCGCGAGTGACGACATCCGAGCGCAGCCGTTGGCGGTGACGCGTAGCCGTCTGGAGCAGTGCCACGAGCGATGGTGTAGATCCACACCTTTAGCGCAAGCACCGGCTCGTCGTCGCGCTCGAGGAGGGAAAAACGTCGCGATGTTAACTGGATGTCGCCAAGGCGTCGTATCGCGAGAGAATGTATAGCGCACGGAACGGAACAGAGATGAAAGCTCGTATCCCATCGTATAAGAAGTTTGCGCTCTGTGCCTTGTGAACACGCGCATCCTACCCGCTGCGGGACTTGGGTCGCTCGTGACACGGGCCAGAAGGGTAGTGCGCGTGACACACCTCCGCCCCAGCGATGCCCCTTTCTGCGGTGCTACAACGCGCAGGTTCGCTCACACGCTCGTGCTCGCCTGTTTTGCGGCTATAGTTGACGCACGCCTGCCGCGTTCATTCACACATGCCGGCTTGTTTTCGAGCTGGCGGCCAGCGATAAGGCAGAGGGCGAGGCAGCCGCCCGGTCTTCGTTTCCTGTTGTTGAGATCGATCCATCTGCTGACTGACGCACTGCTGGAGCCCTTGTACCGCGCTTTCTGTCCAACAGCCTGCGTCCCCGTCCACTTTGTCAACGAAACCACGTGCTCGAGCTAGTCGAGCAAGCGGTTTTTAAACTACCCACGTGCTGCTTCAGTCGGAGTATCAGCGAGTTTTTGTGTGCAATATACATATGTGCACCGCTTAGCTGGGAGGCGCATGAACCAGTCGAGTCAAGAGGTGATAAGAATTCCCCCTGCATGTGGACGTCCGTGTGACATGGACAGCGGCAAGCTGTTGCTGCGGCACCTATTGTGACATAGTTAGCTAAGAGATAAAGGAAGACGAGGAGGTTAGCCAGTGTAGGTACCGGCTGGCTGCCCTGTGTTGGGGAAAGGAATAAAGGGAATAAAATCTGATAGAAGAAAGAAATAAAAAAAAATTGAAGTAAGAAAAATTCGCACAATAACGCGACCCTATGCGCTACAACGTTCAAAATCGGTCGCACAATTCACAAGCCCTTAAGAACTTCAGCAGAGTCCTTAAGGCCTTGAGCACTTGCCGAAACCCGTCTGGACCAGTGTCCTAAACCATTATCCTCTGTGAAGGGTCGATCGTCCAGTTTTTCAAGCGCAGTTGCGAGCACTTTTCTTGCCACATTGTAGCGGATAGTTAGCTAAAACTGCCGACAAAAGATACGGTAATTTCTGCCTCCCGCGTGTAGCCGAAACAAACGTCAGATGACCCCCCCCCCTTTCTTTTTATTTCTCTCTCTCTCTCACTTTAAGGCTGATTACCATAACGTTATTATGCTGAAGACCCTTAAACGGTGTAGATCTTACCGGAGGGCTGTTGCAATTGGCGCTTTTAGTGTTAAAGTCCGATTATCCTTTCTAACAAAACCTCCGGACGCTCTGGGCCGAATTTACACTTTGTTTGTAATAACTGTTTATCATTGGCTGACACGCCTTCGCTAATGATATCTTAGCTAGTACTAATGCGCGTGCTCTTAAGAATTGTTCAAGCATACGGATATCTTGTTTTATAGCTATGGATATCTTGAATGTCGCTCTTCTCGCTCTTTGTTTTTGTTTTTTTGTTTTTTTTTCTTTTCTGTATAGCTTTATAACACCTGTCGTGTTAGAACAGGCACGGAAAAGTCGGAATTGTTTCTTTAAGCTACCTACCCTCCAAACCGCTCGTTGCCATATAAATTTTTTATTTTTGTTTATCATGGAATTACCTCTCGTATTTTCATTAGCATAGTGAAAACTGAAAATTTGTACCATGTAATTGTTTTCCATGCCGACTATTACCGTGCGTGAGCCTCGCTATGTACGATATTGTATAAATATTCCTGTCCCTGAAACATCGGTTTATTGGCACATGTAGCTTGTCTCTTGGAAGGCAGTGCAGAAAAATATCAGACGTGTGTCCTGCACCCCCCCCCCCCCACTACACACACACACACACACACACACACACACACACACACACACACGCACACGCACACGCACGCACGCACGCACGCACGCACACACAACCACACACACACACACACACACACACACTTATCATTTTTTTTAAATAATGTCATGGATCCAATAAGCTCAACGTCTGTGTTAATTATGCGAAGGGATTCTGATCAGAGTCTTCCCAAACGGGCATCGAATGTTGTGCGTAGACATGCTCCATCATCGCTTTAACATTTTCAGACCGAGAAGATGAAACTGCGCACGACACTTTCGCCGCTTTTCAGGCATTGTTCGAAACTTGTCCGATAGTGGCACGCCGCCCTTATTGAGGTCGATCACTGTCCTTCCTGCCTGCGATCTCACTTCATATTGCTGTCGTTTTATCGTTCCACTTTTATGAGGAATTGGGCTTCAAAGTAGGCCAAAATATGCAAGTTAAACAATGTAGCGCGCTTCCTTCGGAAGCAGCGGAGCGCCGCGCCGCGGGAGCGGCCAGCGAAAGCCACCGCTGTGGGCGACCTAAAAGCTCTTCGTAGCAGACGAATTCGCGGAAGCAGACGACAAGAACGCAGCGGCGGCTGCTGTGGCTGGCGTGTATAGCAGAGTCGCTTACTCAAAGCGTCATGGCCGCGTCAACAAAAATATGCTAAACTGGCGCAGAGGTTGTGGCGCAGCTTTGATGGCCCTCACCACGAGGAAGACGAACAAGCAAAGAAGGCCGGGCAAGAGCAGGAAACGGAAGCGGCCACGCGCCTTTTTTTTTTTTTCTTCGCGGAGGGCGAGAGGAGTGGCCTCTCTTCGCCTCTTCTCGGTGGCTGGCGATGCCTTTTTGCCACTTTTTCAAACCCGCCTGGGTCGTTAACCCGGCGGCCATTTTTCTGTTCCATTTCCCGCTGGCTGTGCTCTGCTAGGTCCGTCGTCTGCTACCGATTCTGTTTCCGTTCGTCTGCCTCGGTCAGGTCTCGCTGCCTCTATGACGATTGGCGTTTTCCTCCTCACCGCGTGTCCCCTCGCGCTCACTTCCCGCCTCGCCTGTCTTGTTTTGTGCCGCTCGCCACACGCGCAGATACTTTGCAGGCAGCTCATGGGAGGTCCCGCGCGCGCAGCGTTACACTCCAGCTAATTGGATCGCTCGGCCCGACCTTCTGCCGCACCCTGGGCTCGGCAGCGATGTGCGCGTATCGAGCAGATTGCGTCGCCAGAGTGATCCGGCTTTAGTCACCACCCCCACCACCGCTGACCAGGCTTGAAAGTTTGTTCAGAAAGAGTGAGCCATTGGAAAAGAAAGGGGGGGGGGGGGGGGGCGACTACATGACACAGTCCAACTTTTAATTTAACGCGTTTATTTCATTGCTGACCAGTTACCGATCAAGCAAATGGCGCAGTTATTGTGTCCCACCCACACTATTACGTTGTAAAAAGGAATAATTGGTTAATGCTGCTCCCCGTCGATGAAGACGAGCGAGAACTTTGTATGCGTCGGGCGTCACAGCCCTGGCCGAAATTACGCGCACGTTTGCTAACTGCTGTCCGATTGGTAGTGCTTTCGCAGGTTCCGTGTCGTCTTCCGAGGTAAAAAGTCTGTTGCTTCCTGCACTCTTGTGTTTATTGAAATTTTTGGGACGTAGCAGCCGTCACTATGCTATAGTGCACGTACTGCGCTCTAAGGTAACAGAAATTGGGTGTTCACCTTTATATGGTCATTTTCTCAGTGCATCTAGGCTTGAGGGTTTTCATGCATGTCCATGTAACTGGTGCATGGACATCCTACCTGATGCGAAGACTTTGCAGTTAAGGTTGTCCCTTTTATCTTACAAGCGAATTTTGTCTTTAACGTAACGATACGGCATGGGGACTAGAGGAGCGACCGTCAGATTGCGGTTATTTCCGTATTTAATTTAGGCCAGCTCGATTCGAGGCTGATATCCTAAGATCAGAGGTAAGATGTGTCAACCTAAGATTTCCTGGAATGTAAGCCGATCGAGCTACCAGTGGTCGCTCTCAGGACTGTAAAGGCTCACAATTTTAGCTGTGATTATTGCCTCTGAAATAGTGTCGAGGAGCGCAGCCTAAAAAAAGCCATATTGCACTGGCCGGAATATGCGTCTTCCCCCTTCACTTCAACGACGGCCCGTACTTTTTCGGTGAAGCTATGGTGGCCACAGCTCGTGAGCAGTTGTCTACTACGCAGAAAAAATAATCAGCTACAGGGAGTAGGAGAGGGAAGAGGGGATAACGTTTATTATAGTTCCAGCGGAACTACGGCCAGTCCGCAGCACCCTTTTGGGGCTCATCAGGCCTCTTTGTAAAGTACATACTTGAGTACAGTACATTCTTGAGGGGGCGGGGGAGGTGTTTTATCCTTCCCAGCAGCCGGAACGCTTGTTCGGCGCTAACTTTTGGAGTATGGAGCACAATCGGAGCCTGCAGAGACCAGAATCAGCTCCATCCTTTATATCCTCCACTTGGCCACACCGGTGTGTCGTACTCGACGTGACCCCCGACGGACATCAGACGGAACCCTAAGAAATAAGCTTTTTAGTTTTCTGTCATTTTCTTTTGCGAGATTTGCAGCGATACTGACATGCTTTTCAAAATCACTAGGAATGCCCCGTAACAGCGATCGCTGCAAAATCACGACCGTATCATAATCGTCTGTTGATAAGTTGAAAATTCCGCTTCATTTGAAACACTTATTTGCATGTACGTTGTATGGCAATGTTGCAGAAAAATACATTAAAGGGACACTAAGGAGCCGCAGTATATGCTTGGATAGATAAGGTATTCTTTCGAAACTGTATTTTTGGTAATTTGGCGGAAGAAGGTTGCTTATTCCTAGAGAAAATGAACGCCGAATTTCCCTGTCTTGAATTTTGCGCCGAACCCTCCGCGCCGGCACGTCAATGTGACGTCACGGATTTAAAGTACGTATCTTCTCGTACTCGGGCCATTTTGGCGCAGCAAGAACGTCTCGAAACTTGCTATATAGGTTGAGGCTTTGGTTCCACTGGGATGCAATGTATAGTCATATAAGCAATAAACAATCGGCTTTACCTAATCGGAGTAGACGCTGTTAAAATTCATCACGTCGCGCCAATATCCATCTGGGGAGCGGCTCAACGCCTCCATTGTTCCATAAGGTGGTAGTTTGTTTGCTTGTGCGCCGTTTTTTTCCTACTTGGATGCAAAGTGGAAAACTTAACTCTGTCTTACTCCTACACATGGAGGAAGGAAACCTCAGGAGAGGCCCTGGCCAGCACGAGCGTATTGGAGAAGGTGTGGCGGAAGTCACGTGCTGTTTTTCGCAAAGGAGCACTGGGATGGGTACCCCAAATGTCAACGTTGCCATGACAACCACGCTCCTGAAGCTTCGCTGCTGCTCTCGGTCTCTGAAAAGTTAGATAAGATTTTTCCGCCGGTGTCTTTCCCGCAGCACCTTTTGTTCGCGAGAAAAGCTGACTTTGGGGTTTGGTGTGTAAGCTTGAAAGTTGTATTTTGGGTCTGTGAGTGTGAGTGTCGGCCAGCAATAGATACACTCAAGCAATCACGGCGCGGGTCTTCGTCGTCTTCTTCAACGTGCCACGGAAAAACACAGGAGCGCGTCTGCTTCACTAAACCTGCTACAGAAGTGTCGTAAGCTTTGTTTTGACGCGCGTCGGCAGCAGACACTTCCGGCCGCTCGTAACAATGCAAGTTCAAAGTTCGCGCCCATCTGCTCCGGCGAGCTGCAGAACCCCTGATTGGAGGCGCAAAGAGAGGTGGCACACCAACATGGCTGCACTTCCGGCTTCAAAAAAGTGACGTCAGGGCCTCTCCTATTTTGTTTCCTTCCTCCATGCTCCTACAGTTGCAATATACGTACCACATGGCTTCTACCAGAAAACGCACGCTATGCTACCCTGAGTTTCGCCACTTAAAATGGGCACGACGTACATGACCTTGAATACTCCAAGTATAGAAGCTGCCCGCAGTTCCCGGCTGGCACAGCCTCAAATTCTGTACAGTGGGCACAGCTTGGCAGCGCACAGTTCAATTCTGGGGTTTCACGTGCCAAAGCCATGATCGGATTTTGAGGTACGCCGTAGTGGGGGCTTCGGATTAATTTCGACCACCTGAGGATCTTGAACGTACACCCACGGCACACGGGCATTTCGCCCCCATCTAAATGCGACCGCCGCGGCAGGGATTTGAGCCTGCGACCTCGTGCTTAGCAGGGCAGCGCCAAATTCGCTACGCCAGCACGGCGCGGGTGCATCGCAATGTGCTGCGCACAAGCATGGCCGCTCGATAAAAAACAAAACGGAGAACACACACACACACACACACACACACACACACACACACACACACACACACACACACACACACACACACACACACACACACACACACACACACACACACACACACACACACACACACACACACACACACACACACACACACACACACACACACACACACACACACACGCACACACGCACGCACGCACACACGCACACGCACACGCACACACGCACGCACACACGCACGCACGCACGGTAAAGCGGCCTTGGCACAAGGTTCCCTTACAGTGAAATTGTACTCCTGGCCTATGTTTCGATGGCTCTCACGCTCACTACTAGCAGACTGAAGAAGCGACAGTGAAGCGGTGGTTACGAGAATTTTTTTTTTTTTTTTTTTTTTTTGCACTATAGGCCCCTGGACACGAACTTGATACCTGCGTACAGCGTTACGCGCAGGTGTAGCTGCTGCGCCGCAACGTTCTGGGGAATGTTTCGCAAGACTCCTGCATGGTGTCGCGTTGCCGTTGCATTGCCGCGAGGCGCGCATCTCTTGCGAGGCTAAGTGGAAACGTTGGGAGTGCGTCGAGGAACCAGCAAGGCGGGACTTGACGCTCTGCGTGCACTCGACACCATGTCTGGCTCCGTTACAGGATGCCTTTGATTGCACGGCCAATTTGGCTGAGGCGTCGCATGTAACGCCATGTTCTTCTCTGCAACTGCAGTGGGCAGCTGACTGTCCAACCTAGAACGAGTGCTCAGAGCGGTTGACCCCAATTCTGTCCCTCCGCTTACAATTTTTGTGAGGTCAATTGATAGGCTCGCTATAAAAGCATATTAGCGTCTGTAGCGAGTAAAGGATTGTAATAAGTATCTCCCGTAAGGGGTCGTCTGTCACTCCCGCTGGGAGCTGTGCGCGGTGGATAGACGGAACCCTAAGAAATAAGCTTTTTTTGTTTTCGGTCATTTTCTTTTGCGACATTTTCAACAGAGCTGTGTTAATTGCAGATATGGTTGTTGACAGGCATCTTTGAAGAAAGGATGTGCGCAGATACGATAACAATTCGCACAGGGGTGTGAACTAGGTGCAGTTTAGCATCATTTTTGTTTCGTTAATTCTTTAAAGAGGCAATTTAGATAGAGAGAAAAGTGATTAAGGGGAGAGGAATTAAGGGTGA